>NC_035108.1:17088651-17388651 GCF_002204515.2 Aedes aegypti
TGTTTAAACTTTAATTTAAAAATTTGGACCATAAATGAACCTTGACACTTTTGATCATGTTTGACGTTCGCTTAGTCGACAAAAACACCACAGGGGTTTTAGTTCGACCACTGGGATTGTTCCTATCTGACATTTCGTAAGGGACACGGAAAACAAAATACACCCAAAATTTGAGTTTAAGCCAAAGGATGTGACAAAATCTAATAAAAATTTTTTTGGGCTTAAACCAACGGAAAACATTAGAAAATTGAGTAAACATGTGTTTTTGGCCTAAACTTAAGCGTTTGGCACTAAAATTGGGACAGGGCTTTAGGACCCAATTCCAGGTTTTTTCCAGGTAAATAAAATTCCCTGATAATAAGGCTATCCATGAGGACTTTCCGCGAAAGGACTGACAGCTCAAAGTGTGAATGCAACCGAAACGAATGAGTAAACAAAGCATGCGAGTGTTGTCGGAGCTTTACATTTTCCTTTGTAATCGAACGGTCACTCCGATTGCGAAATGTCAAAAGTTCTTGGTAAACAAAAAACCAGCTGATCGCAGCTGTCTCATGGATTGGCTTATTCCACGTTTTCCAGGTTTCTCCAGGTAGTAGGGTAGTTTTTTGTCCCAATTGATTAATTGCACAGCGTAACCACGTCAAAAAACATGTCAAAATGTTGAGATAAACTTCCTCTACAAGATAAAATGCCCATACGATCATAAGGGATCCAAAAAACGTCGAAAAAAAAAAATGAGTTGCGAAGCACAGTTTTTCATTATTTTGGACACGCCAATACATTTTGGACCCTCAAAGTATATATTTTGGACCCCCGGCATTTTTTATCGTTTGGCGGCAAAGTCCACGACACTGGTTGTATAATATGCTTGCCCATAGTCTAATCAATCGATTGACAATGGAAAACCGAAGAAATTTTACGCTTTTAGTTCAGAAATTTGAAAAAAAAATTTGTTAACATCTGTAAAATTTCTGACGGCTTCATTTTCTGTGTGTAACGTGTTGTAACGGTTGCATGGATGAACCGATTAATTTAAAATAATTTCAGATAAAATAAACACATTTTCTTCGTACAAACGGTTGATACAAGTGCGGAATAGTTCTATCTTTCCAAATGACATGCGAATTGAGTTGGTCCTTCGATTTAAACTGGGAAATTTGCAGAAAAATGGCCCAGGGGGTCCAAAATATATAGAGGTCCAAAATATATTGGTTACCCTAGACACCCTGTTTAAGCAGAAACTTGAATCTCAATAGAAGATCTGAAAAATAGAAGCTTAGAATAATAACAGCAGGGGATCTCGCAAGAATTTTGGCAAACACTTCCGGAGGTTTTCCTTTAGCGCTTTTCAGCTAAATTTAAATAGGTTTTAACAAAAGCCTTAGCGACTGTCTGCAGAATCTTTCAGGGCTTTCAACAGGACTTCTGGAGATAGCAGATGGTCAGGAGGTTTCCAGCTAAATTTTGACATTACTATCGGTAGAAACGGAGGGTTTCCAATGAAATTTCAATATACCTCCTGTAGAAGCAAGGACTTTCAGCAGAAATTTGATAGACTTCCATGGGAAACTCTGAAAGCCTGAAGTAGTGTCTCGAAAGATTTCTAGTAGGAATCACAAACTTCCTTTAAATGTCCCTGGATGTTTCTAACAGAATCTCGAAAGACTTCCAACAGAAACTTTGAAGACTGTAAAGCCTCAGAACGCAGAAGCTCTGAAGGCTTGCAGCAAAAGCTTGGAAGCTGTTTCATCTCAATCTCTATATCGGCTGTTACAGCCAAATTAAAAGTTGAGATTAAACAAATGCTTTGATAACCATTGAATAAATTTCTTACACGTTCATTTACTCCCCACAGGTCATCAGCGAAACCTTCCAGGAGGACGAAAAGTGTGGTTTGCAAGAGATCGAATATCTGAACATCATCGAGCCGTACTACGCCGTGCAGAAAAACTCTTCCATTCGGGAACTGGTCCGGCTTAGTCTGTTCAGGTTGCGCGAGTTCGGCATTCAGGATCGGGAGCACTCGATGCTATACTCGCGGAAACCGACTTGCAGTGGTGGCAGTAGCTTCATTCCGGTATCGATTGTGGACGTTTGGCCTGCGCTAACCCTGTTGACGTGGGCATCTGGCTTCGCCGGGGGCTTGCTGGCAGGGGAAACCATTTGGGCACGAATCAGAGCGAGGCGTGATCTGGCAGAGGTCGCGAATGGAGATTTCTGTGGATGAAGAATTGGGAATGGTTGGGAAAGTTCAAATAAACAATTTTGGTGTTCACAAGTAGAATACTATTAGACTTGCGTTTCGCGTGACAATCGGTACTTGAATTGGTTGGTACGATCATTACACTGTTATAATCAACACTATTCCATGAAACTATTAAAAATAATAATAATAATGATAATCAACATAAAAAAATAGGAATCATATATTTTTATCAAAAACTTGCCTTTCAACGCGGTGTCAGTTAATTGCCGACTTCTTCCGGTCCGGGAAATAGTAATCACCTAAACGAGATTACCTGAAAGATTGTTCACTTTCAATCTAATATCGTCCGGCTCAGCACTGAAAGTATGTGATGTTGGTTGTAACCAACGTAGTCTCAAGATTGTGACCCGCGAGTGAATGCCGCCTGAAAGCCGTAAAGCCACATGAAGAGGCATGTGACCACTGTGAAATCTGTTGGTGTCGATAACCGTCGAGGACAATAATATCTCATGGGAGAGGTAAGGCGAAAAGGTGAAAGCGACGATCGAACAAATATCCCAAAGCTTTAAGGTGTGTTCCGCGCGTTGGATGTAGGGGAATTCGGGGTAAAACCTACACCCTATAAGCTTATTGATAAAATTTGTGTACTTTCGCTTGTTAAACGAACCTAAAATTGTTACTCAACTAGGGTTGTCATGTCTATTACGGCTTAACCAGCCGACGGTGTTTTGAAAATACCTGAAGGTCGTAGACACAAAAGTCAATTTGGACAAATTGAGTTGTAAGATTGTGAAAAATAATAGAATCGTTCTAGTGGGCTTCGATCCCACGACTCCCAATACGCTAGACTGGGCGCGTTAACCAACTACGCCACAGAACGGGTAACGATTCTGCAGCGCAATCGGCCAACCTGAAACCAAAGTCCGTCACGACCCCATTTTCTCCTTCACAACCCTACACCTCCTTCGGCTCTCTGATATGCCCAATAATTGGGCATCTCAGAATTATTCGACTCTCCTAAGCGTGCCTACGAACAACAGTGAGAGATTTTATTTTTAGCTTCGCACTGTTGCCTTGTTTGTGCCACACTACTCATAAGCCAACGTTGGCTCAATGAGATGGTTAGTATGGGTCCGGCTTTCGACGTGGTCGTATCTCGTCATATCGACCCCTTTTGCGATAGAGAGATCGCCGCTCAAATTTACTCAACTAGGGTTGTCATGTCTATTACGGCTTAACCAGCCGACGGTGTTTTGAAAATACCTGAAGGTCGTAGACACAAAAGTCAATTTTTTAGTTTTGGAAAATATTCAGATCCTGAAATAATGCGGTTATATTGCAATTTTAGAGATAGGGTCGATGTACCAATAGCCGCACAGCTAAGAACAAAAATTCGTATAAAATCGAAAAATAACGCTATCGTCATTATTTTTTCATCATCTGAAAGCTTTTTATCTTGGTTTTGCGGGAAAAATATGAAAACTACGAAAACTCAAATGTTTGCATTTATTATCGCGTGTGCCACTATAGGAATACATGTGCCTATAGTAGCACTATATCTAATTTCTGTTCCTATAGTAGAACGAGCATCCCGGCGTTGGCAAAATACTTATCAAAACCGTATGTTTACAAAACTTTTATATTTTTCCTACAAAGTGTGGATCAAAAGCTTTCGTTTGATGTAAAAAAAGTCCTTAATTCATCAATTATTTTGTAAAATAAAAAATAGTTTCTCTCAGTAGGGCTACTATAGGAACAATAGGTTTACTATAGGCGCAAGGGAACTCAAATTTTAAGCAAAACTAATTATTTAGATCATTTTTTGAACAAAATCAAGCTGTGTATCAATGGTACTTAGGTAAATAGCTCCTGACCTTCATGTCAAAAAATGTTTTGAAAAGGTCTATAGCAAAACGGCCGAAAAAAGCCACTAGTGCGACTATAGGGGACTGTCCACTAAGGGAACACCGACCCTAACTTTCCGTTCTACGGTTGAACAGAAAGCTACCGCAGCAGTCACATTACTGATTTTCTCAAAACATCATCGATCGGTTACGATGATACCTTGGAAACCAGACTAATGATTGTTGTTCTCGGCAGTTTTTTAAAGCTTTGGACTCTACTAGCATACTTTGATTAGATGGTTTGGTTTAATGATAAAATGATTATCAAGGCTGCGGTAGAAATTTGACAGCTGCGGTAGAACTTGGCGGCTACCGCAGAACGGAAAATTTTCAAAAGAACCGTAATATGTACTTCCACAACGAACACCTAATTTAGCTAAAGAATCAGCTTGTTCATTACCAAGGATGGAAATCTAGTGATCATGATAAAACAAATGATGCATCGCGGTTGTTCTTTGTCATGCGATCCTAGCAACAACGATAAACCCTTAGTCGTCAAGCCATCACAACAAACTCCGCTCCGCGAAAAATGAATCGCTCGGCATGTGAGCTGACGATAAATTGTTCGCGAATCAAAGTCATAATTCTGGAGGATTTTTCTGATTGCACTCCACGATTTGTCACCTAGCTTGTCGTTTTTAATCTGAAAGTCAATGACGCATGAAATGTGAGAAAATTTATCCTTGAATTTTAAATTGATTCGCATTAATCGCAACATGTTACAATATCCGACAAACCCTTTGTCCTACGACAAACAGTTCATCGGATGCACGATATATCTATGATTAGCGCGCGTGGTGAGGTGTTGAAATCATGTTGCTGCAAGAGCGACGGCCCTCTTGGACCATTCGAATACCGTGTTGTTTGTCGTTAGAGCTGATTTTTTTCCATCCTTGTACACGGGGATTGTAATTTGAAAAAATGTGCTGAGAAATGATTATACACTCCAAATCCTGCAATATCATTAATTAATGATCCATCTGAAAAATAAAATTGATCTACATTTACTCCAACAAATTTTCGATGAAAAAACATTCTAGCAAACCGAGAATAGTCATGTTATTATAGGATGATTGTTCGAAATACATTGAGTAATATATTTACAATTTAATTCATGAAAACGAATTTTTAATGGAACAACTCCTGTTAAAACTTCCACGGACATTGTGTGAGTGGAATTCATTAATTTTTAACAAATTCTTAAACAACGATATTGAATTTTTTCAATTTTAGAAAAATGTGTATGAGCAGCACATCCAAAAGTAAAACAACCGTATTCTAGAACAGATCGAATTGTTGTTTTATAAAGTGTTAACATATCAGAAGGATGAGCACCCCACCAAATGCCAGTAAATATTTTCAAGAAATTTATCCGTTTTGAGCAAGTTTTTTGAATTTGTTGTATATGAAATTTCCACGTTAATTTAGAATCAAAAAATATTCCAAGATATTTGTATATATCAACTTGTTCAATTTCAATATTATTGAAAAATAAATTAATATTAATATAAGAATTTTTACGTGAAAAAAATATAAATTTTGTTTAAGCCACTGAAAACGTAAAACCATTATTATGTGCCCAATCATAAATGTTATCAAGTGCACATTGCATAAAATGACGAATTGTTTCTCTATTTTTGCCACTAATAGAGATAACTTTATCATCAGCAAATTGATAAAAGTAACAACCATTTGGTATAACAGATGCTAAATCACTTGTAAACAAATTATATAAAAAAGGACTCAAGCAAGATCCTTGAGGAAGACCAAAATAACTATGACGAATCATTTTGGATGATCCATTGTGGTAAAAATTCATGATTTCGAAAGAAAACAAATTACATATAAAATTTGATAATACAATTGGAATTTTGAAATTTATCATTTTTTTATATAATAAATCAATAAGAACAGAATCATATGCTCCAGAAACATCAAGAAAAGTTGAAACCATATCTTGTTTTCTATTGAAAGATAAATAAATTTGCGATGCTAGAAGTGCAGTACAATCCCGTGTACCACAACCTTTTCTAAACCCATATTGTGATGAAGATAAAATGTTATTCCTCTTAGCCCATAATTCAAGGCGATTTAAAATCATTCTTTCCATGAGTTTACGTACACATGACAATAAACTAATAGGCCGTCGACTGTCAGCCAATGAAGGATTTTTACCTGGTTTCAATAAACTTATAACTTTTGCAAAACGCCATTCTGGTGGGAAAATATTTAGAAGAAGAAAGCTATTATACAATGATAGTAAATGCATTTTTCCTCCAAATTGTAAATTTTGTAATACAATAAATTAAATTTTATCAATTTCTGGATAAGTATTATGAGTAAAAGATAAAGCCAAATTTATTTCTTCCAGAGAAAATATACTACAAAGCTCTGGGAAATAGTTGAATTTTTGATGAGTTTTGAAATTTATTTTTTGAGGTGCAAAATTAGGACAAATCTTTGATGCAAAATTTTTCTATCCATTCCATGGAATATTCCAAAACAGGTTGAGATGAAAATTCATAGTTTCTCAAATTTCTTGCAACTTTCCATAAAGTGGATAATGAAGATTTTCTGTCGAGATTTTCAACAAATTTTTTCCAATCATTTCTTTTCTTTAATTTGGTAATTCTAGTAAACTGAGCTTCGGCTTTACAATATAAAAAATAATTTTCCTCGTTCCAAATTTTCGAAATTTTTTAAATGCATCAGATTTGTTCTTCAAAGCAAAAGAACAATCATTATTCCACCAAAATGTCGGACGTTTTTTAACAAAAGAATTGGAAGCATTATATTTAATTTGTGATCTCATCAAAGCTTCTGTTAATAACTTCAAAAATAATTTATAATTTTCAAGTGGAGTAGAGGAGTAATCAAACTGAATTAAAGAAAAAGAAACAAGATCTGAAAATTTATTCCAATCAACATTTTTACACAAATCAGGAGAATTTGTTGAAACATATTCAGATTTACTTTTAGAACCATGAATTTGTATTAAAATGGGTAAATGATCACTGCCATTTGGATCATTCAATGTTTTCCAAGAGGAAATAAATGATAAATTACTAGTGCAAAGTTATAAATCAATTGCTGAATTATGAGCCGGAGGAACTGCAATTCTAGTGAATGATCCATCATTCATTATAATTAAATTTAGGTCATCTATCAAATCCATCAACAAAGATCCTCTACCATCAATTTTATCGCTTCCCCATGAAAAATTATGAGCATTAAAATCTCCAAGAATGTAAAAAGGAGAGGGAACATTTTCCAAAATATGTTTAATTTCAACTAATAAAAATGAAACATTTGGGGGGATGTATATACAAATAATTGAAAATTGTAAACCATTACAATTTACAGAAATAGCAACAAATTCAATATTTGTATTAAATGTTATATCCAATTATTTAAATTCAATATTATCACGGATACCAATTAATATTCCTCCATAAGGTACATTTCTATCACAACGTATAATATTATATGAAGGAACATGAAAGAATTTATCCTCAGTCAACCAAGTCTCACTCAAACAAAATATATCAAAATTATAATCAATCAACATGGATTTAAGCCTATCAATTTTTGGAAAAATACTATGGCAATTCCATTGTAAAATATTCAAATTTCCTAAACTTGTAGAAGCCATTACGAAAATAATTAAGACAAAAAGGGACCAAATGAATTGAGTTTTTCAAAAAGATTCGCAAGAAATGGTAAAAATCGTTTTATTAAATTTTTCCAAAAATCACTCATACCTAATAAATTTAAAATTTCTTCCAAAATGCTCAAAATGGAAAAATCATTCTTCTCATTATCATCTGAATTGTTATTATTATTATTATTGCTATTGTTATTATTTTTAGTTACGTCATTATTACAATCATTCGGTGACCTAGAAGATGTATTTATTTTCTGAAAACCAGGAATGTTTTTAGAAGTTGATGCAATATTTAAGGGAGGGAAATTTTTTTCAAACTGGTTCGAAGAATAAGTATAAGACATATCATCATCATGAATTGATGAAATATTAAGCCTTTTTCTTTTACTAGGAGGTTTGTAAATGTATTTATTATGATTAGGGTGATGTGTTAGTATCCATCGTATTAAGCATTGATCAGTGAGAACTGCAATTTTCCCAGTATTGCAGTGAATGATGCTGATACAAACCGATGCCAAACAATTCTTTCTTAAAACGGCTTTAGCATTGTACAATAACATTTTGATAAATCTTGATATCTTTTTGGAAATAATGCAAAGAAAATGCATCTTACCATATTCTCAGTCCGTCGTATCGTTTTCAACTCCGTCGCAATCAGTTTCCAGATTCGTTTCACAACTTACGGCTCACTGTGTGTATCGAGTGGTTAAGGACATATAGAGCTTAGTGACATTTGAACACACGTAGACTAGCATACGCTCGTCATACACAGTTTGTTTTTGTTTTCCTCAAAGAAACTTGCACACGCTTTCCAGACTCACCAAAATGCATATGGAAATATTACCCAATTTGAAAAATTTAAACCCGTTTTCTGCGTGTTTTTCGAGACTGAGTGCATATTGTTTTCCTCTAAGGTTCACAACTACATCTACACTAGGGCACTCATACCATTGGGCGTGATAACCACTATAGGAAGGAATCCCTGTCATGGCAGTGAAGATGGCTTCCTCACATATACAAACACATTTCGGGAAGTCCACATTATTTCTCAAAATTTTTCACTTACCTGTACTAAATCCACTCCCAAATTTCTAACGATACATCAGAACACTCATACCTTACAATTTCCGTAGTTTTAACACTAGTAGCTGGTGGAAATTTCACGAACCGTGCTAATTTTCAACTCTGACGTTTCACTTTTCTACACTTGTTTACACTGATCCGCCTGCGAACGAAGAACACTTTTCGCCGAATTTTACCACATTCACTAAACGTAGAACCTCCAACACAGTTTACTTTCACTACTTGATAATTAAAGATCAATTACTAGTTGATTTCTGATGAAAACAACTTAAAATTTCACCAAACCGTGCTAAAAACAATCACTCGATCACAGCATTTCACTCTTTTTATTTTTCTAATTTTACGCTGGCTGCTCGCTTGCAGGGCTGTCAGATAGGTTGATGGTTACGTATGACATCAAGCAATCTTATTTGATCGAAGGGGAAAAGACTCAAATTGAAGTAGTGATTACTGGCAACAACGTCTTATCATTTATAATTTCACTATTACCAACAAATAGAAGAATATTTTTTTGTGTACCACTACTTTTATACAGTTATTAGTGGATTCAAAGGAGTTTCACCTTAAAACACAACATATCAACGCTATAATAAAATGTTTTACTAGAATATATAGATCTACGGGCATCTCACTCCATTCCTTCAGCATGATGGAATATACTAATTTCCTTTAAAATTCATTGTTCGTCATCAAAATTCAGCCCAAACATATGAACACAATTCCTTTTGACCGTACAATTATGGCATTTGCTCACAGTACAGCGAAAACAACACAATCAAAGGAACCGTATTTTTACATCGAGCGTCGTGCACACATTGATGCGCACAAGCTTTTTTTCTTAGTACGACGGATAGAACTTTGTTTACATTCTCAATTATACGCGGCGGTTGAGGAAATTTCGTTAAATTTGGTGATTTATTGAAGTTTTACGGCGTGTGATTGAAATGTAATCCTTCAGTGAAGAAGTACGAAGGTTTTCCATAGTGAAAATAAAAGCCCGGCGAAGTAAGTCACCCACGGGAGCGGGAAGAAACTTGTGTTGGAAAGTGGTGTGGCTCAGTCGATCGCTAAGCATTTTTCTCAAATCGTATTCGTCCATGCGATTTCGGTGAAAAAGTGCAAAGTGGATAATTGAACTGAAGTTATTTACCGAAATACAGTAGTTTTATTGCATTTTTGGTGTACAAGTGTACAAACCATAACAGATTTCACAAAATTACACTTGGATAATGAATCTATGTTGCAGGTAAGTTTGAAAATCCGCCGTAGTGGAACATTTAAAGTTTGATACGACGAATAGTAGCGCTTACGACGAAGAAGAACAAAACCCTATCTAATGAAGTATCATTTTTAATATCTGATAATGTTTCATATACATTAGGTGAACTAAAGTCTTCAGAAGTTTTTAAAATTTCCGAATAAGAAAATTTATTTTGATTTTTAATTTTTTCATTGAGCTCTTTTTGATTTGTCATGTATACTGAACAATTTTTAATCGAAATATGTTTTTGTTTACAATAAACACAATTATCAGAATTTAATTGACAATCATCTGCAGAATGAAAATCTCCACATTTTGAGCATTTTTGTTTGTTCGAACAAAAATTTGATGTATGCCCAAACAATAAACACTGATTACAGTGCATGAGTTTCGGAAAATAAAGCCTTACACGAAACAAAACAGTATCTATGTTTACAAAATCTGGTAAAACTGACCCAGAAAAAGTAATTTTGATGCAATTGGAATGAATGTATTTAGAAATTCCTTTGTCATCAAAGAATAATTTTGATAATCGTTCACAATCTAAAATTTTAACTGGCGAAATCGATTGATTTCTGAAAATACCAGAACCATGTGATCGAATATCATCACAATTTAATGATTCATCATAAATAACTCCGCTGATTTCGCAAGAATCACACGGAGCATAAACACGATAAAATTCATTAAATAATTTAGACTCCAAAAGGGAATTTACATCTTCTCTATTACCAAAAACTACCCTAAGTTTATCTAAGGAAATTTTTTTAATTTCCTTCACTGATTTGTAGTTCTTGTAAACTTCCGATGAAATTAAAAGAACATTTATAGGTCGTTCCTTCTTTCGGAAATATACAGGAAATGGACCAGCAAATGTTGAGGGATAAACTTTTACACGAAAAGGTTTTGAAGTTGAAGGTACTAAATCATTATTAGTACCTGAGTTTTGCACACCCAAGTCTATTTCCATGATGGAAATTGAACGTGGAGACTGAATAAATAATTAAAAAAAAAACTAAGCTAACAAAAAAAAAAAAAAAGAAATAAAAATACTTAACAGACGACAAACTGAATCCAAGAAACACCGGAATTTTCAATCGTTTCAGCTACTTCAGTATCCACCGAATATCACTTCAAAAGCACGCCAATCAGCAACTCCTGATACAATTCCACAGATAAACAGATTTACCAGGTCACAATAATTGAAAAATCTTGAAAACTCGTATCTGAAAATTGAAAAAAATGACAAGCAGAAAAAAGACCATCCAAGCCAGTCAAGGCCTACTTACCTTTTTTCGAAGTATGCACTTCAACAGAAAAGAAATCGCTTATCTCGATGCGTGGAAAATTTCTTGCAAGAAATGGCCAAGAAAAGCATTTTTCTTTGATCGCAGTACGCAGTTGAAAAGAAATGTCATTTCAAATGGAGCTCACTGAAGAAAATTTCTTCCGCAGAAGTTTTTACATTTCTTGAGCGGAACAGCATACTTAGCTTAAAGGTAATAATTAGTTAAATCAGTTTTGTGACAACAGCGCAACTAGCGTTCTAGTACTAATATTTCTATTGTGAAAACGCAGCTGCCAACAAAGATGCGGGCAAGTGTACCTCTTGTTAACTAAGTAGAATCAATGCAACCATTATCCGCTGCAAGATGATTCAACTGATTGCAAGTGAATTTCCTCAGTCGTGGGCGATTGATTCGACAAATGGCTGGTTAAGGTATAGATGCATTTTTTACGATATGGCTGGATGCCACCGTGGTCACACAATTCATCAAGTCTAATTGAAGGGCTTTGATTAGTGGGTACTAAGGCTTATAAATATTATGAATAAACACCAGAGCGCACAGAGGGTTACCTATTTGGAATTTCTTATAAGTTCGTAGCATGTCTTCGCGTTCACGGATGACCAGTTCCTACCTTTTTATTGCCATTGGTTTTATTTTTGGCGTCCTGCACCCTGATATTTTGCAATGTGGCGGCCCTTCGGTAGTTATAGGCACATGGCACGTGACAAACCTTCTTAAACATTGTTGCAGCATAGTTGGCCATGACTGACTGCCCTTGGGAAATTGTCTGATAAATACGTGGTGATTGAAGCTTACCCGAAAAAAAAATACAGGAACAATATAACGTACTATTACAGCACTACTTAAAGTATAAAAAAAAATGGAATTATACAATACGGAATATAGTAAAAATAGCAATACAATAACCAAGGGGCCCAGATAGCCGTAGCGGTAAATGCGCAGCAATTCAGCAAGACCAAGCTGAGGGTCGTGGGTTCGAATCCCGCTGGTCGAGGATCTTTTCGTAAAGGAAATTTTCTCGATTCCCAGGGCATAGAGTATCTTCGTACCTGCCATACGATATACACATGCAAAAATGGTCAATCGGCATAGAAAGCTCTCAGTTAATAACTGTGGAAGTGCTTATAAGAACACTAAGCTGAGAAGCAGGCTTTGTCCCAGTTGGGACGTAACGCCAGAAAGAAAAAGAAGAAGCAATACAATAACATTATAATATATTTGATTGAAGAACTCACTATATGTAGAGTAAAGTGGGGCAAAAGTTCGAGTGGGGCAAGAGTTTCTTTTTAAGATTTCTAGCTCAAATCAAATCAAAACTTAGAAATGTCATGGTGGTTCGAATGCTATTCAAGTAAGAGACTTTCACTCCAAATATCATAAAAATCGATTGAGATTTGGAAAAGTTATGGCTATTTGTTGTTTTTTGACGTGAATATTGTAATATTTGGTCAAACTTTCGATGCATGGAAGCAAATGAAGATAAAATATTTTTCAATATTTTATGTAAGGGCGTTTCTAGGCCTATCATAAGGATGCTTTGACGTGGATTAGTTTTTCCATAAATAGTTGGAATCAATTTTTGGCCCATAGCGGGGCAAAAGTTCGAATCTGCGGGGCAAAAGTTCGACCCATGTATAAACCCACGGAAAATTTTTCAAATTTCCTGAAATCTACATATTATCTTCAAATTTAGCGAAATTAGCCTGATCGTGCGAAAAATGTGCGAAAAAATATTACATTTCCCTTAGTTTTGCGAAAAACTGCTATTTTTTGGGTGTATTACAATTAACACTGTTTTGGGCATTTTTTGATGAAAATTTAGTGTGTATTTTTCGGCAAACATAAGTTTACGGCTGGTAGAAAGTATGCCTAGCATAAAAGTATTGATATTTTGTGTTTTAGCCAACGAACTTTTGCCCCACACTAGATTCGAACTTTTGCCCCACCGGTGGGGCAAAAGTTCGAATAAGACAATCAATTTTGAAACTGTTATAACTAAAAACGGGTAAATATTTTGACACAAGTTTGTTCAGCAAAGTTATAGCCAATATTATGAAGGTTCGCTGTATGGTATTTGTTTTGTTTCATCTGCTATTATTTTCCTGGAAACTTTGATTATACCACTAAGGTCGAACTTTTGCCCCACCTTACTCTAAATAGGTTTTTACAATATAACTTACAAGTTGTTCAGTATCGTAACTACACAAAACGTGTCCACTATGCCTTTAAAACTCCTACAACACTTTCAAAGTCATATTACATTTCTTTTTTGTAGAATTTCTACCGCTTGTAATTTGTTTTTGTAAATGTTGGATGAATCCTCGGGAAAAATCATTCAATATACAGTGATACCTCCATAATACTAAAAACTAAATTTCAAGGTTACTATGATGGTCCTTAGAAGCAGCTTTCCAAAGGATTGCTGTTCCATGCCTCGATATTTCCATGAGTTGATGGTCCCTTCAATATCGACTCATGGAGGCTTCACTGTAGTATTTAGATTTTTTGTTGAGTAGACTAAACCCCCATTTTTATATTTAAAATTAACTTTACATCGATATTCCACGGGATTTCTGTGCAGTTTCACAGTTTCACAGATGAAAACTTTTCAAACCACGTAACCCTTGTGATCGGTTGTTCGAAGTAGACACTAATATCCTAATCACAGACAAACAGACGTAACACTTAGAACAAATCTCGATCAAAATCATAGTCGAGAGAACATGTACGCCCAATGCTAAAATTGTTGTGTTTGGCCGATGGGCCAACAGATGGCGGTAGTGCGTAAACGTCAAACACGAACAAAAGTGATGCGAGCGCTGCGGGTGGTGGATTGACCACCTACAATATATTTGAATCGACCGTTAAAAAGGTGATCGATGGACATCGATGAGAGTGTGACGTCTGTTTGTCTGTGTCCTAATGTTTAAAAGGCCTCTTTTGAGAAATTCCACGACTTCCATTAGCTTATAACGCTTTTATTGAAGTTCTTTTGAATATTCAGCTTGCTCTGCTTTTCTATGATGTTGTCGAAACTTATGGTTACTCAAAAAGCAAACACAAATTCAATAGAAAAATATATATATATATATATATATATATATATATATATATATATATATATATATATATATATATATATATATATATATATATATATATATATATATATATATATATATATATATATCCACTAACCCCACTTACCTAAAAAGTTTATGAGTTTGGAACGTAAATTCAAATATTCACTAAAATATACAAGCTATTTTCACTTATCCCCATTTACCCACTTGCCCAGACACCTCACATCAATGGTTCATTCCATCCATCGAATGGTACGTTTTTTACCCGGGTAGCCAACGCAGAAACTGTGCCAGGAAATGTTCATATTTTATCATTTAATTTCCCACTTGAGGTTTGATGGACCTATGGAATGTCAGTATAAAAGGTATTCCTCGAAATCAGGACATAAGGCACAATGAAGTTCCCAACGGTGATTTTAGTCCTTCTTGTGTTATCGAAGTCGGTCGTTACTACAAACTATGATCTCATTACGGCCACATCGAATTTGATTGAACACCTCCAACTGCCGGTTCAGGTTACGGTTCTATCATGTTGGAGCGAAAGTGAAAAACTGCAATTTTGGTCGGGACTAAATTCATTCACTAGTGTTCGATTTTTCACCGAAAACCAAGTGAATCTTCCCTGGAACGATCGCAATCAACATCAGAACTTATTGGTGATTGACGCAGGTTGTTCCAAATCGAAAAACTTGCTGCGATCAGCTGGTCAGCTGTTGTACTACCGAGTTAAGTGGATTATAATAAATAACAAAACTTCGAAGTGCGAACAATTCCTGAAGTTTTTTGATAATCTTCAAGTGTTGATTAGCAGTGAAGTTTACTATATCTGTGAAGAAAATGGCGTACAAGGCTTCGCAATCAAACAAGGTGATCTGCAGCTTTGATTTTCATTGAAGTCTTTGTTAAAACCGTTTGACGTTACAGTTTATCGTCTATCACTTACAACTGAACTGATCGAGGAAACGTTTGGTTTCTGGAATAAAGGTGTGATTGTAAACTCACAGTTCTCCAAGTATTCCTCCGTTCGCCGGCATAACTTGAATCACTACAAGTTGCGTGCATCGATAGTGATCACCCACAACGAAACTGTTAACCACCTGGAAGACTACAGTGAGAAACATGTGGACGCAGTCACCAAATCGAACTACTTTCTGACGAAACACGTGGCCCAAGACTTGAACGCCACCCTCAAGTTCAGCTACGTCAACCAGTGTTGGGAAACTCGTGCTCGCGAGTAAAAAAATACTCACTCTCGTACTCGATAGCGAGTAATACTCACGCTGTGAGTCACTCATTCCTTACTCTAACTCACGCGAGAGTATGACGTCATAACTCACTGCGAGTATTACTCACGTAAAGAGTAATACTCGCAGTGAGTATGACGTCATTACTCTCGGGTGAGTGAGCAAGTTACTCTTTGTGAGTATGGTGAGTAACCAATTTCCAAAGCAAAATATTGATCGTTGCACAAATTTTTAGATTCTAATGAAATTATTCAAGGGTAAGATACAATTTGCACACCCACTAACATCAGCAGGCGTATGCTTTGAAACCTGTTTATGACGTTTCAAAATAATTCAAAGCAATCAAACAGATTGCATCATAACTTCCTTATTGTTATGTTTATTTGAAAGCGACCAGCATTTAGTAAAAAATATTCACCGTATTGCCAGCTACACCCCGCTAAAATTTATTTTCCTGACGAATGCTCCGTGAAATCGTGAACGGCAACTAATAGCCAGCAGCCGTTTAGCTCATCGGGAAGTTTTCCTTGGGAAGCTATTGTTTGCTGGATCCAGAATGATCATCATCAAAATCGTCTTCGGAATCAGATCTGTTTCCTGCAAGTTCAGGGCGTAATCGATTAGCGATTTGGTGTTCCTCCTAACGAAAGATCTTCGGGCCCATTTACAAATTGCATAACGGTGAAGGGGGTGGGCAAGTGTCCCTAAATGTTACAGTTATTATAAAAAAATACAAAAAGTGGAGGTGGGCGGGTATCAAAAATGGCAAATTTAGGCGTTATGAGGTTTGAGAAAAACCCTTGCATTAACTTCACCTTAGTCACTATCTATCGGTTCACCCGAGTACTCCACGTTGAGGGACGAACTAAATCGTTAACTATAATTCTTCCCAGCATTCTTCCCATGGCGTTTCTTGCAATGATCGGGTTGCATTCCTGGACGGAGTGAATTTAGTTAATCGGTGAATAAGTCAATTATAAAATGCTAACCGTTTGCGCAAAATCAAAACAAAAATAGAAAAGTTAGTATCCAAGCACGTTGTCAAGCGGTAATGTGAGTGTATGTGCGAGGTGTGCAAATGTTCACTGTGCAAAAATTTTCTGCACAGTAGTCTAATAAGGTGCAAAATGCTCAATAAAATTGTACATTAGTATGTTCTATATGTACTAGGTGGAAGACTGTAAATGTAAATAATTCAAAGTGTTTACAGCTGCTGTCGACTTCAGTGTGTATTGTGATATGCAGTTATTTAGTATGGTTGTTTAAACTTTACCGATTTCAGAGTCAGTTTTTCAAAATGGATAAACAAGTTATATATGCCAAAGTCCGATTGTGTTCAAATACTTCCCAGACCAATTTATTTCGTTTATTGACATAAAATGTTTGTCCATTATTCAAGATCTCGGCTCACAGAGACAGTTCGTGACAGCAGAATCTCGGCTCACCTTGACGTACATAAATTTCGTATCGGTTTCTCCCTCCCAGTGTTTACCGATGTTAAAAGGGCCCTCTTTGAATGTTAGTCAGGGGTTTTTGTGCCGACTCTATTTTAATCGAATGACTGAATTGTATCTGAGCACCCCTAGCGAGGCACAACTCGCACGGCGGATCGCAACGATCACAACCGCGAGTAAACAAACAACCGTTTTTTAAACCGCTGCAGTTCGGTAAGTGTTCGTCCGTATTTTCTTGATTTTTAAAAAGCCGGATTTTCGTCCGCGGGGGACATCTGTGCTATGTCCAAGTCCGACTCGCCGTGAAGTATCCTGGCCCGGAACAGCTTAAGCAATGGAAACAGGAAAAGCAGCGCGTTTTATTGCAGAACCAAATGGCCCAGCGGGAATTGCTGAGCCAGTAACAGCAGAAAATGTACGTCATTCTGGGGCTGAATCACGGGGAGGGGAAAATGACCCTATACCGGATGTTAGTCACGAGGACGATTCGGAATTTGAACAGACCAACATGCAGCGAAAAGTGGCAGGGGAATGGAGGCGAAGCGCTAGAGAGCTTAGTGACATTTGAACACACGTAGACTAGCATACGCTCGTCATACACAGTTTGTTTTTGTTTTCCTCAAAGAAACTTGCACGCCCTTTCCAGACTCATCAAAATGCATATGGAAATATTACCCAATTTGAACAATTTATACCCGGATTCTGGGTGTTTTTCGAGACAGAGTGCATATTGTTTTCCTCTAAGAGCAACCGTAACGGTGCGCGACTAAACTAAATTACATAGCGCAGTATCATTACGCTGATCCGTACCGGGCGCTGCTAACCAGGGTAGCAAAATGACAGCGCTGCTTTCGGAAAGCATCGGGTGAGCAAATTTAGCAGCGCGATAGTTGCGCTGCTATTCGATTTGAATTCAAGCATACGGTGTGGGATATTAAATTCTGGTTGGAGTTTTGGAAATCTGATGCATGATGCGCATGAAGTAGAAATTTCAAAATTTTTGGAATTCGGGTAAACCTTCAAGATTTTGATAAGAATACAGGTCGGACTCGATTATCCGGAGACTCGATTATCCGGGGACTCGATTATCCGGGATTCGATTGTCCGGAATTTTAGACTCGATTATCCGGAATTTATTTTTCGATGTTCTTGTTTTTCAATTTTTATGCATGAATCTGAAATAATTTGGTATTGCAATATACAATATGAATGGTTTTTCAGTTTTGAACGTATTTAAGAAAAAGGGGGTTTGAAAAAGTGTTTTTTTGTGTATGCTGGTCAAAGTTTTGTTTTTCTTGTAAAGACCCCTACTGTTCCTAGAAATAATTTCTGGCTACGCCACCGCATCATATAAATAGAACAACAACAAAAAGATAATATTTAAGTTCTATTATCGAAGATTTCAATTTTTTTCTTAGTGATTCGATTATCCGGAGTGAAAAAAAAAATCGATACTCCGGATAATCGAGTCCGACCTGTACTAGGAATCTGATGCAATTATTGGAAATCCGATAGAAGTTTATGAAATATTCGAAAATCCTCGTAAGAATTTATCGATTTCGGAGAATTATGGGATTTTGGGATTCCGACTGGAATCCTTAGAATTCCGACTGGAATCCTTGGGATTCCGACTGGAATCCTTGGGATTCCGACTGGAATCCTTGGGATTCCGACTGGAATCCTTGGGATTCCGACTGGAATCCTTGGGATTCCGACTGGAATCCTTGGGATTCCGACTGGAATCCTTGGGATTCCGACTGGAATCCTTGGGGAATCCTTGGGATTCCGACTGGAATCCTTGGGATTCCGACTGGAATCCTTGGGATTCCGACTGGAATCCTTGGGATTCCGACTGGAATCCTTGGGATTCCGACTGGAATCCTTGGGATTCCGACTGGAATCCTTGGGATTCCGACTGGAATCCTTGGGATTCCGACTGGAATCCTTGGGATTCCGACTGGAATCCTTGGGATTCCGACTGGAATCCTTGGGATTCCGACTGGAATCCTTGGGATTCCGACTGGAATCCTTGGGATTCCGACTGGAATCCTTGGGATTCCGACTGGAATCCTTGGGATTCCGACTGGAATCCTTGGGATTCCGACTGGAATCCTTGGGATTCCGACTGGAATCCTTGGGATTCCGACTGGAATCCTTGGGATTCCGACTGGAATCCTTGGGATTCCGACTGGAATCCTTGGGATTCCGACTGGAATCCTTGGGATTCCGACTGGAATCCTTGGGATTCCGACTGGAATCCTTGGGATTCCGACTGGAATCCTTGGGATTCCGACTGGAATCCTTGGGATTCCGACTGGAATCCTTGGGATTCCGACTGGAATCCTTGGGATTCCGACTGGAATCCTTGGGATTCCAACTGGAATCCTTGGGATTCCAACTGGAATCCTTGGGATTCCAACTGGAATCCTTGGGATTCCAACTGGAATCCTTGGGATTCCAACTGGAATCCTTGGGATTCCGACTGGAATCCTTGGGATTCCGACTGGAATCCTTGGGATTCCGACTGGAATCCTTGGGATTCCGACTGGAATCCTTGGGATTCCGACTGGAATCCTTGGGATTCCGACTGGAATCCTTGGGATTCCGACTGGAATCCTTGGGATTCCGACTGGAATCCTTGGGATTCCGACTGGAATCCTTGGGATTCCGACTGGAATCCTTGGGATTTCGATTGGAATCCTTGGGGTTTCGACAGCAATCTTTGGAATTCCAACTAGAATTCCGACTGGAATCCTCGTGATTTCGGCTGGAATCCTCGGGATTCAGACTGGAGTACTCGGGATTCTGATCAGAATTGGAAAGAGATTTTGATAAGAACACCGACTGGAATCCTCGGGATGCCGACTGGAATCCTTGGGATTACGACTGGAATTCTTGGGATTCCGACTAGAATCCTTGGGATTCCGACTGGAATCCTCCGAATTCCGACTGGAATCCTTGGGATATCGTCTGGAATCCTCCGGATTTCGGCTGGAATCTTAGGGATTCCGGCTGGAATCCTCGGGATTCAGACTAGAGTCCTCGGGATTCTGACTGGTCTTCCAGTTCCAAAATTCTTATAATTCCAGTCGGAATCCCAAGGATTCCAGTCGGTGTTCTTATCAAAATCTCTTTCCCATTCTGATCAGAATCCCAAGGATTCCAGTCGGAATCCCGAGGATTCCAGTCGGAATCCCAAGGATTTCAGTCGGAACCAGTAAAAACCAAGGATTCCAGTCGGAATCCCAAGGATTCCAGTCGGAATCCCAAGGATTCCAGTCGGAATCCCAAGGATTCCAATCGGAATCCCAAGAATTCCAATAATCCCAAGAATTCCAATCGGAATCCCAAGGATTCCAGTTGGAATCCCAAGGATTCAAGTCGGAATCCCAAGCATTCCAGTCGGATTCACCATAATTACGGTCAAATTTGCAATATTTCTTGTAAGATTTACAAGGATTCCGGTAGAATTGGCAAGGGTTCCAATCAAATTAGCATCCAATCGAATTCATAAACAATCTCAAAAATTTCCGATAAAATTCTTATAATTCCGCACCAGAATATAATAGATATCCCAGCAGAGTTACAAAAATTCCCAACCTGAATTGATCACCATTATTTTCACAACTCATATGTTAACCCAAAAAGCAACGACCGGTACGGAAACGAGTTACTAAATATGGTAGCCACCGGTGTGAGAATGAGTGACTAAACTAAAATGACAACTCTGAGGGTGATCATTTTAATCACCCAAATGGTCGCCCCCGTAAAAGATGCTCTAAGGTTCACAACTACTTCTACACCAGGGCACCCATACCATTGGGCGTGATAACCAATGAGAATATATACCGAGGTGAGGAAGACGACATTTAGTGTGCGTGACATCCGTGTACGGTGCAAAATGTTTCACAACTACAAGCGGGCGAGCTCCCATAAGAAGTCGTGTAAATTAGTGACGTAGTTATTTTTGTTTACGTTTTTTCTCTTTACTAATACATAGCCATTGCTTCTTTTTCCACACCTTAGTATATATTCTCATTGCGTGATAACCACTAGGGAACAACCTCCGGTTGAAAGTGACGAGGAGATTGAGAGGGAACCAATAAAACGGAGGGGTAAGTTACCCGATTAACCCCCCAAGAAAGTTCCGACGAAGCCCTTCCTCAAGCGAGGCGAGGGGCTGAAAGCTAGGTTTAAAGTCGATCCCAATAGATTTCAGCTGGACAATTTGCCCAAATATAAGTATGCCAATCTCGCCAAATCTAGAGCGCAAAATGCCAAGAAACGACGGATAAGTCTCAAAACCATTCGGGTAGGAATGCCGGAACGAGAGAAGAGTCGCCGCCGAGGGTGGCTTTGGACATTAACAAGTTGCAAGACCAGAAGCTAATTGTCCGTCAGCCGGAAGGGAACCGAATTCCGGTTGATGAAAACGGTCATGACGAGGAGAGTGTGGATGAGACGGATGACGGCGAGGAGATTAGTTTACTTCCCAGTTTTGAAGCGCTGAAGCTGAGACACGTTGGCGGGGAACCACAGGACGATGGTAAGTATGGATTTTTTTATTGTTTTTTTTTGTGGTCCACAGTTACTGAATTCAAATCAAGTCTAGGTCATTTGGCATAACGGACATTTGTAGAGTTGATAGCAAAAATAAAACGTGGAATTCTCAGGAGATTTCGATAACAATGAGGAAAATTATGCGAAGCAGTATTTTACTGGTTCAATATGTTCATGACAAAGGATTTTCGCGTCAAAGCCAACATATTTCGGCTGCGCTGCTATCAAAACGCTTCTTGAGCTGTTCAGTGAGGATCTTTTTGGGTATGAAAGTTTATCGACTTCTCAAGAGTCATGGGCCATGACATGTTTGAATTTTAGGAATAAGAATTGATCAGTAATTCATTAACATATTATTCGAAATTTACAAAACTCTAAAATTGAATTTGGGAAAATAATCTGCAATTCAAACAACTTTATATGTAAAATGTCGAAGCTATCAATTTTAGGAATGATAGCAGGTCTCTGTTAAGAGACTTGGCCTCTTTTTGAAAGAAGTCTTTTGTCTTACTTGCAAACTGACACTTGTATGAGTAAGTTGTGTGAGCATCGCGTGAAGGGTGATTCCTTTCCGGTTGACAATCTAAACTCCACAAAAACTAGGGATTTTCGAAGGGTTCCTACAACACGCATGACATCTATCGTTCGTGGAAGATAACGAGCCATGGACGAAAACAAGACAGACAAACACCACCCACTTTTTGGTGCCGATTACTGTGTGCCACCACTTGTAACTTTCGCTGGCCTCTACTCAAATAGGTGTCATATCACCATTATGCTTTCCTTTCCTCTTAACGGAGAAGATGGGTGTGTCCGGCAATGTCATGCCTTATCATTTCTGATTTCCGATTGGATAGTTATTTCATCGCAAATAGTTTTTCATAAGTAATTCCCTCCCCTTGGTGATGCGACCTTGTCACGATGGGAGGGCATAATGCATTAGCCCATTATGCACCCCAGAGACGCTCAGACGGTTTGACCAACATCGACTCCGCCATACTTCTTCTAGGAATATCATAAAGAGTTCCTTTATAGATTCTATCAGGAGTTCCTTCAGGAAACTTATAGGAATTTCTCCAGAAATTTCATGAGGAGTTCATCTAGCGATTTCATCAGGAGTCTCTTCAATGATTCTATCAGGAGTTCCTCCAACAATATCTTTATATTCCTCCAAGGATTCCATCCGGAGTTCCTCCAGGGATTCTATCAGAAATTCCAATAGGGATTCTATCAGGAGTACCTTTAGAACTACCATTAGAGTTCTTCTGAGGATTTCATCAAGAGTTCCTTCAGAGATTCCAGCAATTATTTCTACTGAGATCCTATTAGAAGTTTCTTTAGAATTTATATTAGGAGTTCCCCTACGAATTCCATCAGGATTTCTTCATAAGCAATTCTAGGCATTTTATCAGGAGTTCCATCAGGGATTTCATCAGTAGTTCCTGTAGCGATTCCATAGGGAGTTCTTCAAAGGATTTCAACAGGAGTACCTCAAATGATTTCATCTGGAGTTCCTGCAAGAATATCTCAAGAAATTCCTAAAAGGGTTCCATCAAGAGTTCTCGATTACTTTTTCAAATCGACGTAAGTCACTTTCATACGGTTTTGAGAAAATTAATTCAGAAGAATCACAACCTGTCTTCTAAAACTGTTTTGAAATGAATCACCTTTTTAACATTTTTTCGCAGTGTACACCACTTAAATTTTGCATACAATCAGCTCGCGCTCAAAAACTACGTAGTTTCTATTATTTCCCAAAAAAAAAATAATTACACAAAATGATAAGCCGTTTCATCAAGTTACTTTCGACGTTTTTCTACCAGTGTAAAATCGGCTCAAGTTGTGTTTTGTTTTGATTCGTGGTTAAGTCACTTTGTCTCTCCATACAGCGGGGCGGCGAAAGTAGTGGTTAGGTTGCGAAAGTTGAAAATCTTACTTTCGTCGTTTTGTAAATCCGGAAATTAAACGTTCTAAAAGTGAAAAGTTGAGTTGGTACAGGGTGGAACGTGTAGAATTCCGCCTGCTTAACACGTAGGATCGATAAAGTAAGTTTGTATACTTTTTTGACTTGAGTCTGTATGAATAATTTTTCGAGAGTTCCTCCGGATTTCACCAGGAATTCCTTCAGGAATCATAATTAAATTCTTCAGATGTTTTAACAGGAGTTCCCTTAGAGATTCCATCAGGGGTTCATGTAGAGGTTATATCAGAAGTTTCTTCAGAGATTTCACCTGGATCCTCCAGGAATTACATCAGAAGTTTCTTCTAGAGATAACATCAGGAACTCTTCTGGGAATTACATCAGGGATTTCAAAAAGTGTTCCTTCAGGGGTTTCATTAGCTTTTTCTTTAGACATTTCACCTGGAATTCCTTCTGGGATTCTATCAAGAGTTTCTGTAGGGATTACATCCGGAGTTCCCCTGAGTCTTTCAATAGAGTTCCCAATGGATTCATTAGCATTTTCTTTAGGGTATGATTAGCATTTTTTTAGGCATTCCACTTGGAATTTCTTCTGGGATTCTATCAAAAGTTTCTCTAATGATTCCATCAGGAATTACTCAAGTTTTTCCAAGGATTCCATCCGAAGGAGTTTTTCAGTAGATTAAATCTATTTAAATTTATTTTCATTGGGAGTTTCTGCGGAGACTCCATCGGAAGTTCTTTCATGGATTCCATTAGAAAAACTTCTTAGACTTTATTATAAAATCCTCTTGGGATTTCATCAGAAATTCTGTCAGGGATTCTATCAGAAAGTGTTCTAAAGGTTCCTTCAAGAATCCCACTAGGGTTCTTCTGGGTTCCATCAGGCAATCTATTATAAACTCTTTTCGGAATTTATTAGGGGATTCTACCCGAACGTTTAGAAAATTCTTCAAGAACTCTTCAAGGTAGTCCATCAGATCATCCGGATCAGGAATTTCTTGTAATCATCAGGATTATCAGGAATTTCTTGTAAGGATTTCATTACTCGATTTACTCAAGAGATTCCTTCCGGAAAAAAAAGACAGGCAGACGAGACATTGAAAAATGTATCATTTTCAACGTTTAATCTAGTCCCAAAATTATTAAAAAAAAAATTTCTGAAATATTTTTTTAACTTATTTTGCTCGTTTCTATCTAAGACATGTAGCACCTCACTTATTGTTAGATTTCTGCTCCTCTTTTATGATCTATATGTTGTCAGAAAACCGGGACAAAATAATGAAAATTGAAAAGAAGAGCGAGAAAAGCTGGTGCTGAAGTTGTCGCACAAAATATTGCTGGCAACGCTGTTTGGCAGACCAATCAGCGGCTTATTAGTTTTGGCACGAAACTTAGATACGTTTTGTCGAGTCTCTGTCTCAGGTTTTTATTATTGCAGTAGTGCTGCATATCGTAAAGTAGAGAATAAAAAAATAGTCAATTGGCAAATGAAGCTCATAGTTGATAAATGTGGAAATGCTCATATCATAAGTACATTAAGCTAAAAAGCAGAATCAGACCCAGTAGAGGGGTAACATCAGAAGAAAGAAGAAAAGGGCATTTACGAGGCAACATGCGCAGCGAAATACCAAACATAAATTACAGCTTGTGTTATGAATTCATATCATAATAACGTTTTGCGTGCATTAAATGGTTTTCAGAATAAAATTTTCATGCTATCATTTGAATAAGGTAACCCCAAGAATAGCCTTACTTATTACTTATTATTTATTTGGGCCATTCGCAAGCTTTTAGAATATTTACAATATTTCAAGTGAGTAAAATTACTCACGAGTGAGTAAGTGTTAGTCGAAAACTCACTCACGAGTATGAGCTGTACAACTGAAACTCACGCCTGAGTATACTCACGCGAGAGTTCAAGCTGTACAACTCATACTCGCGAGTGAGTTTGCAGTTTTCAGTGAGTACTCACGAGTTTCCCAACACTGACGTCAACACGTGGGGCTATCGTAATCCTGAGACAGGTAAATTCAGCGGAATGATAGGTGAACTGCAGAGTGATCTGGCGGATCTGGGCGGCACGGCACTGTTCCTAACAGCGGATCGTATCAAAGAGATCGATTACCTCTCGATGACCACTCCCACCTCGGTCAAATTCATATTTCGTTCTCCGAAGTTATCATTCACGGACAACGTGTTTCTGCTTCCGTTCAGCGCAACGGTTTGGGTTTGCATCATCAGCTTCATTGTGCTCTCCGGAGTTCTTCTGTTGATCATTATGAAGGTCGAGCTGCGATGCACCAGAGTTCGCTACCAGAACATTGTCCGACCAAATTTGATAGATACGGTGATGAACATGTTCGGGGCCTTGTGCCAGCAAGGATCTTATGTGGAACCAAAATCGCTTCCTTCTAAATGTTTGATTCTGTTGAGCTTGATCATCCTGATGTTTTTGTATGCCAGCTATTCGGCCAACATTGTTGCGTTGATTCAGTCGCCGTCGAACAAGATCAAGACGTTGGAGGATCTATTGAACTCGCGACTGGAGGCCGGAGCTGAAGACACCGTCTACAATCGGTACTATTTCATGGTGAGTTGGGATGTTGCATTTAAACATTCGTCGTAGACATGACACTGATTTCTATCATTTCTAGCATGAAACGGAACCGGTACGTAAAGCAATCTACGATCGGAAGATGAAACATCGCGATGGAAGTGACTCCACTTTTATAACGTTGCAAAAGGGCGTTGAAAAGGTTCGTCAAGGACAGTACGCGTTTCACGTCGAATTGGGAGTTTGCTATAAGGTAAGGTTCACACTGTCTATAGAACGGTATGGTTAGAGTCCGCGGCTACAAAGCAAAGCCATGCTGAAGGTGTCTGGGTTCGAATCCCGGTCGGTTTAGGATCTTTTCGTAATGGAAATTTCCTTGACTTCCCTGGGCATAGAGTTTAATCGTACCTGCCAGATGATATACGAATGCTTACTAATGATTTTCCAGCTTCCAGAAGCCTTTTTGAACCCTCCAGAGACTCTTGGGTCCCAGCAGAAGCTATGGATGATCTTTCAGCAGATGCTCTGAACACATTCAGCTACAACTCTAGAGGCATTCAGCTGTAGCTCTGCGGGTCGTTTAGATTTAGCAGAATCGTAGAAGACTTCCAACACAGAAGCATGGAAGGAATCCAGCGAAAGCTAGGATATTTTTCTGCAAAATCTGGAGGCCGAAAAGGGTTCTATACGAAAATTCAAAGGCTGTGAGTTTTTCAATGCAGACTGGGGCTTCGTGGCCGCGTGATTCGTGTTACCCAGCATTGAATTGCATCGATCCAAGGAGTGTGGATTCAAATCCCGCTTCAGTCTGTAAAACTTTTTGTCAAAAACGTATTTCGATTGTGCCACTGAGCGTTCCTTTAAAGGACATTAACGTTTGTATTTTCAAACGATTCTCTCTAGCTTCCGATACCAACTTTAAAGCTTTCCAGTAGAATCCTGAAAATTGTCAGAAGAACTTTGAATACTTTCAGCAGAAGCTCTAAAAGCTGAAATCTCGATAGGCTCTCAATACAAACTGAAAAACTCTCATCAAGTTCTAGAATCTTCTTTTAAGTAGGGAGACTTACGGCTTCGCGCCATTCGACTATTATCGGCAATTAAATTTCAAACGCCAAATACACAGTATTTTTTTTTTATCAAAACACATCAGTGGAAACATTCAGATGATTCTTTGTTCTGCCCGCTTCCCACTGGCGAGATTTCCGAGACTAAACAAACAATATCGCCGGAGATGCCATCAACTCAAATGAGCACGCCTCAAATGCGACTGATTTGGAGCTGCCGAAGAGATTCACCAGCAGTTGTTATGGGAAAGTTGCCGAAGAGAATGAGGCTGCCGACAATAGGCCAGGGGAAGTGGTTCACCTAGAGTGAATTTCTGTCAGAGAAAAAGTAGATTTTGTATGAAATTTGACAGAAAAATGAATGACAATTTCATCCACTTCTCCTGGCCTATAGTCACACTGTCAAGGGATGTTCGCTGTTGACGTTGTGGATGTGGTCGAGCTCAGAACCGAGACACAACAACACTTATTTGAGCACAACACTTATCTGTTTTCTAGGTCCATTTAGATTGGTTTCACACCACATTATTGATAAAGAAGACTAAATTGATCTATGCTCAAAATTTCTACATGTATGTACAAATGTACAGATAACATGGTTAAGTTGCGCCCAGTATCGGTCTGTGGGCATGAAGATCGGATAACGAGCGCGCGCGGGCACAGCAAATGCTAAATATGAAGATGGACTGTCTTGTTTGGCGGTCAACTATACGAAGTCTTCTGCTCGTTTGTCAAAAAGTAGTATCTCGATTACGTTTTCAAATCGACGTAAGTAAATTCCATACGGTTTTGAGAAAATGAATTCAGAAGAATCACAACCTGTCTTCTAAAACTGTTTTAAAATGAATCACCTTTTAATCATTTTTTCGTCGTGTACATTGCTTAAATTTTACATACAATAAGCTCACGTTCAAAAACTAGGGAGTTCCTATCATTTCCCACTAAAATTTTATTGCAAAATGATAAGACGATTTATTTAGTTACTTGCGACGTTTTTGTACCAGTGTACAATCGACTCAAGTAGTGTTTTGTTTTGATTCGTGGTTAAGTCACTTTGGCTCTCCATACAGCGGGGCGGCGAAAGTAGTGGTTAGGTTGCGAAAATTGAAAATCTTACTTTCGTCGTTTTGTAAATTTGGAAACTAAATCAAGTTGGTTCAAAGCTATATGTGTAGAATTTCGTCTGCGAAACACGTAAAATCGATAAAGTAAATTTGTATACTTTTTTGACTTTGAGTCTGTTTGAATAAGTTTTCGAGAGTTTATTGTATTGAAAATGTAGGGTGCTTGACAAAAGATGAAGAAAGGTGGAGGGAGGGGGGGGGGTGTTGTGGTTGTGCTCAGCCTCGTATCTATAGGCCTTTTCATGTGACAGATCCGTCTATGCATTTGTTTACATCGGTGGAGGACCGGTGCTAACACGGGCCTGTAATTTTCATAGACGATATGTCAAAGTGCTTCCCGATCAGCTGATTTGAGACGTCATGTGAACAGGCCTATTGTATACGACCGGCTAGATGCTGTGATGTAGAGTTTCTATTTTCCATTGATTGTTTAACGATAAACTTGCGACGATCGACGCGCCACCATATTTCATACAACGGAGGCTATAGACCATTCCCGAGAAAAAAAAAAATATTGGCTTATATGCTTTCTGTCAATTTACTGAACAAACTTTCCTAAGGAACCGATATGTTATGGAGCCTTTAACTATTAGAAAACAATGAAAAACATGCGGCACGTTAGTTCACCCCTCGGTCCCGTACAATTTGTTTCACCTCGAAAAAATGCAAACCCCTATTTCCCCTATGGTTTTGCCACCACATTGTGGTGAATTTAAGATCAGCTGGCGTGACCAGATGATTTTTGTTTATGATTTCATTCATCATAATGGGCTCCGCTGGTTGCGCTCCCTCCTTCCTTCACGGTTACTGAAGTCTCCGTAATCACCGCGTAAACCACCTTCACCGCTTCGGCCGGTTATGACCGCACCCGGCGAACACTACACGGTTCTGTAACACAATGATTGTAGTCGACAGATGCCTGATCTCTCTGTTTTGTGCCGACGAGAATTGAATAGAGGTCTCCAAGCAAACTGCCACGAATACCAACGCACAATCAATCTTACACAAGTCGATTTCCTTAGAATGAAAACGTACCGATGTTTGTTCGACGTCACTGAGCTTTCAGTCAACGTCAGTCCAACAAGGAAGTGTTTGTTTTGCAGCAATTCTGTTTATATTTGCATTCTCACAGCAAACAAAAGCAATGTTGTGACAGTTCTCACAGCAAACAAAAAAAACTTTGTCAACATTGCACTACTACGCAGGCAACTGAATTGGCCTATAAGCCGGAAGATTCCCGCCTAGAGGCAGCAACAGCTGCGCGTTAGGAAGACCTGAATCGGGTTGGGGTTGAAACTGTGATTCAGAACGGGTTGCGTAAGTTCCAACCTGGTTCAACAACGTTTGTTTGAGTAACTTCAGGTTAGTTTCGTTGGCGCTCCTGTTTGGGGCACCCTGACCGGGATCACGGTCAGTTTGAGCGCGTATCAGATTTGACGTTTCCAAATGTAAACAAGCATCCCAATGTAGGGGTGGAATCGAAAAACAGTTGCAAAATCACAACGCTGATACCCATAGGGTTGAACAAACTGCCCGAATAAAAAATACAATACAAAAACAATATAACGTATTGAAACAGTACCATTCAATATATTGGAAATACAATACAGTATATTGTAATATGACAATACAGTTACGGTACAATATATTGTTTTGAACAGTTCACTGTACGGTATATGAGATTTTTGCAATATAGTGTATGGGTGGTTAAGTATCGTAACAATACAAATATAGATATTTTCTCATACAAACATTTTGAAAATACAATACGATATATTGTTCATGTATTGTCTTGATAAGCAATTCGTGTATTGTTGTACAATACAAAAACAATTCAACAAACTGTATCATGGTTGCATTCGTCGTTACAGCTAATGTCAAGTGACTTCTAAAAAACTACTTATTTTTACTTTTTGAATATTTTCCACCCAACATTTCTTACTTTTTGAACTTGTTTTGTTTATTTCTTTCAGCAAAGCTACATAGAAAAAAGCAACAGTTGTTTTAAGCGAAAATAGGAATTTGACCAAAATTGTAAGGTATAAAACCAATTAAAAACAATACAATGTTCTGTTACAATATATTATATTGTTTTTGAATTGTATAACCAAACATGAATAATATTGCTTCGACATTCAATTACAATACGCTGTATTGTATCCAATACATTATATTGTACATTAATGGTTTATTCCATTCACTGAATGATACGTTTTTATCCGGGTGTGCCGCATCTCGAATTATTTTTCAAATTGTGGTGAGTATCCATGTTTTCAAAAATTTGTAGGAAAATCAGGAGTGCGTATACACGCAGAAGAATTTCTGTATGTTAAGATTACAATCCTGTCAATTACTTTTACTTACGCACAAATAGTTGTTTCGAAATAAAATTAACTTACGCCAACACTAAATTAACGTCAAATCAAATACACACACTTCTTTGATTGAGCTATCCACTTCTACTTATAACAATTATAATTTTGATAATTATTACTATTCGGAAACATTCACCTCCCTTGACTTGAAGGTCATGCTCACAAATCTACTTACTTCTAACATGCAAGGAATAGTGTAGGTGCTAAGATGAACACCTCTCACGCAAGAGACCACATATCAAGTTTGTCGACTCGCCCTTTGTTTTCATTTTTGCAATGTTTATTTTAGATCGATAAAGCAGCATCGAATCTTTTCAGTTATGTAGATAAAGCAGAACAAAATGCTGAGTAAACATTGCAAAATATTGTAATCTCAATAAAATTCACTTAGAGTCAACTAAAATATAGTTAAATTTTGACGTTTGACGTTTGTAAATTCAATCAAAAATATAGTTGTCAAGAACTATATGGTATAGTTATGTTTAACAATATACTGTCAATTCAACTATATTTTTAGTTATCTCCAAATCAACCTTAAAATATAGTTAAATTGACTGGAAAAATGATTACGAACACTATATTTTGTTCTCCGTGTAAACAAAGTCTGAAAGCGTTAATATTCATTAAAAAGGATTGTCTTTCAAAGAAAAATACAAAAACTGGGGATTAGATCTGACGGAAATGGTCTATTAGAACTAACTTGGAGGTGATGATTTGGAGGTTATTTGACAAGTTGGAGGTTAAAATCACCTCCAAACACTAGCGATTTTGCGGTGGGATGTTGACGTTTGATCACGAATCCTCTTCGCCTTGACCGTCCTGTAGCTTGTTTGCCAGTTTGTTGCGAATCAGCGTAGAAACGACCCAGATTGTGAAAAGTTTAACATTCACTATTCGTCATCAAACGTCAACATCCCACCGCAAAATCGCTAGTGTTTGGAGGGGATTTTAACCTCCAAATTGCCAAATAACCTCCAAATCATTACCTCCAAGTTAGTTCTAATAACCTCCGTTCTATGAAATATTGTGGCGCGCCAATCGTCGCAAGTTTATCGTTAAACAGTCAATAGGGTCCTAAAATGTTTAATGAAATCTTGTTTTTAATTAATAACACGAAAAAGCATGTTACTGCAACTGCTTTAGCATTTTTTTTCCGCTCAAATAACGGCTATATCATATAAAACTTCAATTTAAAATTTGGGTCAATAAATTAACCTTGACACTTAAGATCATGTTTGACGTTCGCTTAGTCGACAAAAACACCACAGGGGTTTTAGTTTTAGCACTGGGGTTGTTCCTATATGACATTTTGGAAGGGACACGGAAAACAAAATACACCCAAAAATATGAGTTTAAGCCAAAGGGTGTGACAAAATCTAAAAAAATATGAAAAAAAAAAATTTGGGCTTGGGACATTAAAAAATTGAGTTAACATGTGTTTTTGGCCTAAACTTAAGCGTTCGGCACTGAAATTGGGACAGGGCTTTAGGACCCTATTGACTGTTTAACGAGAAACTTGCGACGATCGACGCGCCACCATAATCCATACAACGGAGAGTATTAGAACTAACTTGGAGGTGATGATTTCGAAATTTGCAGGTTAACATCACCTCCAAACACTAGCGATTTTGCGGTGGGATGTTGACGTTTGATCACGAATTGTTTCGCAAATGTGTTGAAGCTGTGGCGATGGTCGACTTATAGTCTAGACAGGATGGACCCAAGTAACCGTACAGCTGTATTGACTGTTTAACGAGAAACTTGCGACGATCGACGCTCCTCCATAATTCATATAGCGGTGGGTATTAGCACTAAGTTGGAGGTGATGATTCCGCATTTTGGAGGTTAAAATCACCTCCAAACACTAGCGATTTTGCGGTGGGATGTTGACGTTTGATCACGAATATAGTTGCATCAATATCACTTTATATGCTACTATAAAATATGGCATATAAAGTCATACTGCATTACATGTCTCATTAATGCAGTATTAAAGTGGAAAAGGGCGCTATTAAAATGTAAATACGGCTACATTTCCTAGCTCTATGTTGGCAATTGCTAAAGTATAGTTACGGTCTGTACCGTATAAAAGCTTTAGCCAAAGTGTATTTAATGCTCAAAGGAAACCAATATTTTAAGACCCAAAATAGAAACACAAAAATATTATTGTACTCTTTTGTTCGTTGGATATCAGGTCAGCGTTGCTTATTTGTCTGTCTATTTTTTTTGTGTGATTGGTGGGATTCGAGCCCAAATTAAGTGAGATGTTTTCGATGACTCGCCGCGCCTATCCTCCGGACCATGAATGCTGCATGTCTTGGCCGGGAAAATTGTACAACTTCAAGCAGCACCCTTTCGTTGCCGGTGGCAAATATTATCGATTTCACTCGTCGGATACGTCGAATCATGATAATTTTTTTAGTGCACTTATTCCTTGTGGTTCAAGGAACAAGTGCACCGAATACGTTGAGATGATCCGTTTTTCTGCACCCTACAAATTTCGTGACAGTTCAATTTTGGGTGAAGTGCGCAATTAGTTTGATGAACACGACTGTTGCACTTCCCAGTTAACCGCGGCTGTCGCTCTTTTGCTGTTGAGATTTTGTTTTGTTTTCATTATGTGGGGCTAAAACGGTTGCTCATCTTCACGCTTTATGTATCGTTTTAGCATCTTGCCACATTGAATCGGCGATAGGCGTGTGGTGTACGCACGGGCCTAACAAACGTAAGGTGTTTGGTTCAACTCCAGGTTGATGCAACTTTTTTTTATTTCAAATTCTGGTTTCTCATAAGACAAATCTACGAATTTCAACCAGATTTCTTGTGGCGAATTTTCATAAGAGATATTTAAGTATTTCTATAATCTATTTGCCTGAGTGAATGAAGGATCGACGATAAATACTGCATTGAAGTCTTGCCGTTTTTGTTGCGATGAAGCATTGAGTAGGATGATGCAATGAAGCATTGAGCGGTGACCGTATATCACCCATTGATGCACATTTCATTGCTACAATAAAGCAATGCTACATTGCATTCATAAAATGGATTTAAAGCATTATTGCACGCATATTGCAGAATAAAAGCAATGATGCATTGCACTCGTTGAATTAAAGTTAAAATACATATATACATTAATGCTTGTGGTTACTTGGGGACTTTGATCTGTTGTGGCATTAACAGCGATCACTTATATCTAGGTACATGCAGAGTGTGGCTGGATCGAATGCACAGCAGAAAGTGATTCTGCTCGCACTATGGGTGTTGGCAAGTGGTCAAAATAAACGTTCACGTTTTGGCGTGAACATTCGCAGCGTTGTGAAAACGTTTCCAAAAGCATTTTGACAAGTCTGTCGGTGTGAATCGATAGAGGATTGAGCAACGCATAAATGTTAATAGACAAACACGGAATTTATCTGCTGATGTCCGAGAAAATAACAAAATAAGCACGGCATTGGCTTAAGCTGCCGAGAATACGTAAGTTCCCCTATTTGTTTTTTAATTATGAATCGTGATTTACGGCTAACCAGCCGAGTGGAAGTTTAACAACTACCGAAAAGCTAAACATTACATATACCTTGCAATTGGATTAAATGGACAAATTGATGTGAAGTTTTGCGAAAAAGTTACACGTCTTCTCAGTGAGAATCGAACTCACGACTCCCTGATCTCTAGTTAGGGCGCGTTACCACTACGCCATGAGAGGACTCATGGACGCAGAAGTTAATCTGAATTCGATTTCAGCTTAATAATCACGTGGTCCTTTTTCGCAAAGTGCACTGTTGAGAAGGATAGAGGATTCAGATGAGTTGAGCATATTTGATTTTTAAATCACCTACATACATTGAAATACTTATTTTGATGATTAATTACCCTTATCATAAGAAACATGACATCGTAATTTTTGACAACTAATGTCGTTGTCAATGACTGCTGTGAAAGAAATAGTCTGTTAATTACAAAAATTAAAAAAGGGATAAAAACAAATATATATCATTCGATACCTGATTTAGTGTAGAGGTTTCTTGATAAGATCATGAGGAACCGAATAGTACTGAACCGTTTTGTAACAGGGCTGTATTGCTAATGTTTTGAAAATTTCCCGTCCTGCGAAGTTTTTTGTTCAGCCGCAAATCGGAAAGTTATTTTTAAAATTGCAATAGCAAAGAATTTGTTTATCACAATTGAAAACGTATATAGAAGAGAACAGACGATTTTTTTGACCTATCAATGATTTGATATAATTTCATCATTTAAAATTTTTAGTAATGCTGAGCTATGCTATTTTAGAGGATTAAATCTCATAAAACTAATAATTGTATGGAAGCTCGTGATATTATTGTGATTGTCTTTTTAAAGCTAAGACATTTAGAGTAGAGATGGGAAGTAATGTTGAGAAGGATAGAGGATTCAGATGAGTTGGAAATGAGAGAAACATAGGAGGCTTTGAAAATAGAAAAGTGTCATGATTTTGATGATTTAAATCAGTCTTTCAACGAACCTTAAGAAGCACAGAAGCAAAATATCAATAGCTTGGATTCCTCCGGTCACAACATGCACCTCTTTCGGAAGAATTAGATGCCCATCCAAACATAACGCTTTCAATATATATCCAATGCCTAGCCCGAGAGCGCATTATTTTTTAGGTAGTGAAATGCCACACATCACTCTCCACGGCGGCAGTGCGCATCGTACCTTCGTGCTGTGCGTACACGAATTCTCTCTGCTCTTGGAAGTTTTCTTAAAAACTACCTAAAGCAATAAAACAGTACTTTTCAGTGCTACAAAAACAGTACTTTTCAGTGCTAAAATTTAAAACGGTACTTTTCAGTACTATTTTTTCTACTATTGATCCCTTTACGATCCTTGTTTGGACCCGTGCCTTCGATTTTTCGTTGGACCCGTTGGCGAAAGCTAGCGGTGGTAATCCTTCTTGGACACCGTCTTGGGAAAAAACCTTTCGAAGGTCACGTCTTCTTTCGTTTATTAATTAAACATGGTATCAACAACAAACAAAAGGAAGGGTGAATCTCTGAATTCACTACTTCCTTCCAAAAAAGTGGGTTTTAAAACTGTCACTACACGTGGCAAGAATGGAAGAAAGGACGCTTCCCCGGAATGCGAACTTTCTTCCAAGGGTGAAACGAATAATTGTATCGAAATGAGCAATCAGTTCGATGCTCTAGACAAATTTTACGAACACCAAATCGAAGCAGCCTCTAGCCCAGGCTCTTTGATTCAAGTGAGGAAGCAAAGAGTGCCGCCTATCGTGGTCAGTTGTTCCGAATTTGCGGGATTTAGGCAGGAGATCTTGAACTCCATTAGGGGAATCAAGGTTTCCTTCCAAATCGCAAAGAAAGGAGACTGTCGCGTTTTGCCGGAAACTCTTAAAGATCGTGAGCTTCTTCTCAAACATCTTGAAGAGAAGAAGCACAAATTTTTTACTTATGACGACAAAACTGAACGTTTGTTCAAAGTTGTCTTGAAAGGTCTCTCAAGTGACTATAAATCACCTGAAGAGATCAAAAATGAAATAAATGATTTACTTGGATTTTCCCCAGTCCAAGTAATCATTATGAAAAAGAGAACCCAATCTGGCATTGTTCGGAAAGGGCTTTCTCAAGAATTTTATTTAGTTCACTTTAACAAAAAAGAACTAAATAATATTAAAGCTTTAGAAAAAGCAAAACTTTTGTTTGATGTCCGTGTGACATGGGAACATTTCCAGAAACCTGGAGGAAATTACCAGAACCCCACTCAGTGCCGTCGGTGCCAAAAGTGGGGTCATGGTACAAAAAATTGTCGCATGGATGCTAAATGCATGATTTGCGGAGGTTCTTCTCACGCCAAAGACGTCTGTCCAGTGAAGGAAGATACCACCAAATTCATATGTTGTAATTGCGGGGCTAACCATAAGTCCAATTTTTGGAATTGTCCTTCACGCAAAAAGGTCATTGAGGCTCGTGCCAGGCAGATGAAAGATAATATCCGTTACGATAACGGTCGTTTCCGGAATTTGCCTGGTAGAGTATCGAACAATGCTCATTTTTCAGTTAACGATCGCTTGATCATGAATCATACCCATCAGGAAGATCATAATCATGCTCATTCACAAACTAATTTTAATCCGTCGGGTAGCCGTTCGAATCTTTCTATTTCGAATGTATCTACCCACGGTAAATCCTTTGCCGATATCGTAGCAGGAAATTCGAACTCCTCCCCTGTTCGATCCATGGGTACCCATTCTACTTGTTTCAAATCAAATGGAAAAAACCCTACCGCCACAGGTAACTCCGCTTCTTCGTCTACCGGAAATTCCAATGGGAAATCACATGACATGTCTGCCTTTGATTTTAATTTTCTAACTGAACAATTGAATCTAATGATTGATGCAATGTTCAAAGCCACCACTATGACTGAAGCAGTCCAAGTAGGTGTAAAATTTACAAATCAAATTGTTATTGGATTACGTTTTTCTAATGGATCCAAATAATAATTTAAATATTTTAAATTGGAATGCTCGTTCTCTGAATAATAAAGATGACGAGCTGTTTAATTTTCTTACGGTTAATAACGTGCATATAGCAGTTATTACCGAAACGTATTTGAAACCTGGATCTAAACTCAAAAGAGATCCTAACTTTTTTGTTTATCGTAATGATCGACTTGATGGGGCATGTGGGGGAGTTGCAATCATCATTCATAGGCGTATAAAACATCAACTGTTTTCATCATTTGAAACTAAAGTTTTTGAAACTTTAGGTGTTTCTGTTGAAACACAGTTTGGTAAATATACTTTCATAGCTGCCTATTTGCCTTTTCAATGCTCTGGGCAGCAAGTTAATTTGCTCCAAACTGACTTGCGTAAATTGACTCGCAATAAGTCAAAATTTTTTGTCATTGGTGACTTTAATGCCAAACATCGGTCATGGAATAATTCTCAAAGTAATTCCAACGGCAGAATTTTATTTGATGAGTGCTCTTCAGGATATTTCTCAATTCAATACCCTGATAGCCCCACATGTTTTTCCTCTTCTAGAAATCCATCTACGATTGATTTGGTCTTAACCGACTCTAGTCATCTTTGTAGCCAACTGATTACTCATGCTGATTTTGATTCTGATCATGTCCCTGTTACATTTCAGATATCCCAAGAAGCGATTCTCAATCCTATCAGCTCCACTTTCAATTATTTACGAGCCGACTGGAATATATATAAAACGTATGTTGACTCCAATCTTGATGTTAACATTTCTTTAGAAAATAAACTTGATATTGACAATGCTCTTGAAACTTTAACAAATTCCATTGTTGAAGCCCGGAGCATTGCAATTCCAAAATGTGAAGTAAAATTTGAATCCGTGATTATAGACGATGATCTTAAACTCTTGATCCGTCTTAAAAACGTGAGGAGAAGGCAATTTCAACGCACTCGCGATCCTGCTATGAAAATTATATGGCAGGATTTGCAGAAAGAAATCAAGAAACGTTTTGCTCAATTAAGAAACAAAAATTTTGAAAATAAAATTTCTCAATTGGACCCTGGCTCTAAGCCCTTTTGGAAATTATCGAAAATCTTGAAAAAACCTCAGAAGCCAATACCGGCATTGAAAGAGGAAAACAAATTATTACTAACTAATTGCGAAAAAGCTCAAAAACTTGCTATGCAGTTTGAAAGTGCGCACAATTTTAATTTAGGACTTACTAGTCCAATTGAAAATGAAGTTACTCAGGAGTTCGAAAATATTCTCAATCAAGAGAACGTTTTCGAAAATGCCTGGGAGACTGATTTGGAAGAAGTGAGAACTATTATTAAAAAATTCAAAAACATGAAAGCTCCTGGCGATGATGGAATTTTCTACATCCTCATCAAGAAACTTCCAGAAAGTAGCTTATCATTTTTAGTTGATATATTTAACAAATGTTTTCAATTAGCATATTTTCCTGACAAATGGAAAAATGCTAAGGTTGTTCCAATTTTAAAACCAGACAAAAATCCTGCAGAAGCTTCTAGCTATCGTCCAATCAGTTTGCTTTCCTCCATCAGTAAACTTTTTGAAAAGGTTATTTTGAACAGAATGATGGCCCACATCAACGAAAATTCAATTTTTGCCAATGAACAGTTCGGATTCCGCCATGGACATTCGACCACTCATCAACTTTTACGTGTAACAAATTTGATCCGTTCCAACAAATCTGAAGGCTATTCTACTGGTCTTGCTCTTCTAGACATAGAAAAAGCATTCGACAGTGTTTGGCATGAAGGTTTGATTGTAAAATTAAAAAACTTTAATTTTCCAACATACATTGTTAGAATAATTCAAAGTTATCTGTCAAATCGTACACTTCAGGTTAATTATCAGAACTCCAGATCTGAAAGACTTCCTGTAAGATCTGGTGTTCCTCAAGGCAGCATTTTGGGACCAATATTATACAATATTTTCACATCTGACTTACCTGAGTTACCTCAGGGATGTCAAAAATCTTTGTTTGCGGATGACACAGGCCTCTCCGCCAAAGGACGAAGCCTGCGTGTCATCTGTAGTCGATTGCAAAAAAGTTTGGATATGTTTTCTTCATACTTGCAAAAATGGAAGATTTCTCCTAATGCTTCCAAAACTCAACTAATAATGTTCCCACATAAACCAAAAGCTCTTTATTTGAAACCTTCAAGTAGACATGTTGTCACGATGAGAGGGGTTCCAATAAATTGGTCAGATGAAGTTAAGTATCTAGGGCTCATGCTAGATAGGAATTTAACTTTCAAAAATCACATTGAGGGCATTCAAGCCAAATGTAATAAATATGTAAAATGTCTCTATCCCCTTATTAATAGAAAATCAAAACTTTGTCTTAAGAACAAGCTGTTGATATTCAAACAAATTTTCAGGCCAGCCATGTTGTATGCTGTACCAATATGGACTAGCTGTTGTAATACCAGGAAGAAAGCTCTGCAGAGAATTCAAAATAAAATTTTGAAAATGATTCTGAGGCTTCCTCCCTGGTATAGTACCAATGAGTTACATAGAATATCCAATGTTGAAACATTGGAACAAATGTCAAATACAATCATTAATAATTTCTGGCAAAAATCGTTACAATCTTCTATTGCCACGATTAATGCGTTATATGTTTAGGTTAAGTTAGGTTAAGTATATTAAAAACGTTTTTTTTTCTCTTATAAGCAGGTGAAACCAACTCACCTGTAAAAAAACTGAACTGCTACGGCAAATGAAATGTAATATGTTGTTAACAAAATGTTAATTAAATCTTAAATTTGTTTAGAAATTAAAAAAAAAAAAAAAAAAAAAAAAAAAAAAAAAAAAAAAAAAAAAAAAAAAAAAAAAAAAAAACTCTCCACGGCGGCTGAGATTTCTATTGTGTAGGCTTCCAATGGGTCGCGACGTTCTCAAACGATCGGTTACGGAACAGGAGTCTGTTGCTCGATAAATACTTGTTTTTTTATGAATCGTGGTTTACGGCTAGTTGTTAAACTTCAACTCGGCTGGTTAGCCGCTTAAGGTTCTAGCAAAACGTTATATAGTGGTATGTTGTAATCTTGCCCAGTATTTTAGAAAATTATGTAATGATACCGTTGTAAATTTTGGCTAGTAGTCTATGGAATCCTGGAGAAAATTCTGTGAGAATCTTGCCAATGTTATCCGTGAAAGTCGTGTTCAGAGTTCATAAAAAAATCCTGTTCGAGATCTTGTAAAAATCTGGTCTTTGTAATCCTGGCAAGGAATCTGCGTGAATAACGCCCAGGTGTTGGTAAAATTTATTTCTAGGATTCTGTGAGAATGATAGCCTATGATTCAGTGAAAATATGTATGAAAACTTAGCCTTTTGTCGATAAGTTTTGGTCAGGTTGCATTTTTTAATGCCGAAGAAAGTCACGGTAGAAACATTGTTGAAACACACAGAATTTGAGATTTAGAATTTGAATCATTCATAAAATTAAGTACCTAAGAAGATTTAAAGGAAACAAAACAACGTAAATAAAATATTAGGTTGAAACTAAATTGAAAATTAAATAATTTTGTTGTTTTCTAACTTCGGGTTGGTAGGATAGCCAACGGGCCAAATATGAGAAGAACCTTCGAACCCTCCGCGGGCCGCACAAAATGAGGTCGCGGGCCGTACGTTGGGCAGCCCTGAGTTAAACCGACGAATGAGATCCACCGAGTTTCACAGTTTAACTGTAAGAACATGCTTTTTGCATGTAATGACACTTCGGCCAGATGACCAGACATCGATCGGATTCTGAGGTCCCTTCCGGTAAACCAGAAGACAAACATAAATAAGGTGACCTTAGAATCCGGTAATTGTCTGGTCATCTGGCCGAAGTATCAATACAGCATGTACTTACAGCAACGCTGAGGTTATTTCATGAAGTTTGAGCTGTCGTTCGAGTCTAGGTTTATCCATAGTTGTCTCCTGGTTCACCTTACGTGACCCCAGAACCCAGCATTACTAATATGTTAAAATTGACAATATTGAGAATTGATGTCTTGCATTGGGTTTCTAATGTGATTTCATGACGTTCAAGTAGCGTTGTTGATTCAGGCCAAATTTACATTTGTTCCTTAGCCTCAGCTACTACCCGAAAAGTACTTCCGGGACCAGTTACCGGCTATCACCCAATGACCAAGTGATGTATTCTTGCATTGTTCCGTTACCTCAAGTCTAAAAATAGCTAAAACCGATCGTTAAATATTCTAGTTTGAAAACCTCACTTGCAGGAAGTCCAACTCTTCCCATCGATCGTAATGAAAACCACACTTGATTAAACTTATTTGTTTTAGAGCACCAGTCGATTGAAAATAAATGGTGTGTGTGGTACTTAGTTACGGCCCTGCGTTAAATGAGATTCGGGAGCGGGGAGTACGGCCCTGGTAGAGAAAATGTCAATTATTGTTGTTTGAGAGCGTGGAAATAAAGGACGTGTTTGAGTGAACTGTAAAATAAATATTCTATGTTCTTATGAGTGCATTACGCAGAATATCACATTGGCGACTGAGGAAAACTGGAAAGCAGGAGAAATTGGAAAAATTAGGTATGAATTCAGTAATTTATCAGAACGATTATTCGAACGGGAAAAGTTTGTTTTGCGAAATGGAGGAAAATGAGGTTATGTTTACATTTATTTTTCTTTCTTCAGACTGCTATACTACGCTCGTAGTGGCTGTTCCGCGCAGCGGATTTTGTATGCTACCAAAGAGTAGCGGCTGTTTATCAGCGATTTACTACGAGAAGGATAAGACTACTTAAAAGTAGTGGCTGTCTTGAACAGCGATAGTGGTAGGCTACCAAGCGGTAGCGGCTGTAAACAATCAGCGACATTTACCCAACCACTAGTACGGAAAGGCTACCGGCTGTAGCGGCTGTGGAACAGCGTTTGACAGACCACAAAGGTGGCCTTAGAGCACAAGGAAGGCTACGTGAAAGTAGCGGCTCTCAGAGCGGTGTGTAACCACACAGTGGCTGCAGCTCTAAGGCGGAAAATCTAGAAATTGACGGTAAGGTTGAGTTTAAGATAAGAAATGAACGAGGAAATAATCCCAAGCTTAATTTTAGTTATTCTGAAACCGTTGAAACGTTGCAATGGAAAAGTGGGACATTCCTCAATTCCATTTCAAAGCTCTTGAGAGGAATGCGGTGCGCAACGAGTGGATGAAATATAAGCGAAATTTCGATTTCATAGTTGCTGCCACTGGAGAGACTGATAAAACTCGCATCCGAAATATTTTCCTTGCGAAGGGCGGACCGGACCTCCAGGAAGTATTCACGTCTATTCCCGGAGCTGACGTGCAGGATGATGCTGAAAACGGAGTTGATTCCTATGCAGTTGCTATTGCCAAACTAGACGCTTACTTTGCGCCCAAACAACACGATACATTTGAGCGCAACTTGTTTTGAACATTAAAACCGAGTCTGGACGAGACTCTGGTGAAATTTATGCTCCGTTGCCAAGAGCAATCCAACAAGTGTGATTTCGGGAAGTCCGCTGAAGAAAGCCGATCGATCAGTGTTATCGACAAGGTTATCCTTTTCGCTCCTAGCGATTTGAAAGAGCAATTGCTGCAAAAGGATAATCTGACCATCGACGATGTTACGAAAATAGTGAGCTCCTACGAATCAGTTAAACATCAGGCTCGAGCGATCAGCTCCTCAACTGGTGGAGTTTCTGAAAATGCCATGTTTGGTCATGAGTCGGCCAGTGGTGTTAACAGGATTCGCCCCTCAACATCGAAGGAATGCACACGCTGTGGAAGAAAGGGCCACTATGCGAACGACATCAGTTGTCCGGCGAGAAATAAGGAGTGCAACAAATGCAGGCGTAGTGGACACTTCGCCAATCAATGTCGAACAAATGTTTCCCTTAAGCGTAAGTTTGATGAGTCGGCTATCAGCAACAAACGCCTAAAGGCAGAGCGTATTCGCGAGATAAGAAGCAACCAAGGCGATACAAAGGATCGGAGCTTCATCTTCAACATAAATGATGGTGACGAATTGCTTTGGATGAAAGTAGGCGGCGTACTGCTACAGGTGATGGTCGACTCAGGCTGCAAGAGGAATATTGTAGACGAACGATCGTGGAATTACTTAAAGGCAAATGGTGTTAAAACATGGAACCAGAAAAAGGACTGCGATGAAGTATTCCTCCCTTATGGTGCAAATGCAAAGCCCCTGACGGTACTTGGTGCGTTCGACACTTCTGTTGTGGTTGAAGATGCCGGCAAGGTTATGGAGAGGGTTGCCACTTTTTACGTGATACAAGGTGGTCAACAGTGCCTACTGGGTAGAACAACTGCTACCGAATTGGGCGTTCTGTTTGTTGGGTTACCAAGCAAGCAAGGTGTCAACTCAGTGAGAATAGACGAAAAGCGTCCGTTTCCTAAAATCAAAGGGGTAAAGGTCACCATTCCGATCGACAAGACCGTTCCACCTGTCTGTCAACACCCAAGGCGGCCACCGATCGCTCTACTAGCAAAAATCGAAGACAAGCTAAACTCCCTTTTGACAAATGATATCATTGAACCGGTGGAAGGCGGTTGTCAATGGGTGTCGCCCCTGGTAACGGTGATCAAAGACAACGGTGATTTACGCTTATGCATAGACATGCGCCGGGCAAACGTCGCGATTGTGAGAGAACGGCACATGATGCCCACAATTGATGACTTTCTGCCACGCTTCACGGGTGCCAAGTATTTTAGCCGTCTCGACATCAAAGAAGCTTTTCATCAAGTAGAGCTTGATGAAGACAGCCGTTATATAACGACGTTCATTACACACATGGGTCTGTTTCGTTACAAAAGGCTTATGTATGGAATCGTGATTGCCCCGGAGATATTTCAAAGGATACTCGAGCAAATACTGAGCCGATGTAGCGAGCACACCGTGAATTTTATCGACGACATCTTAGTATTTGCTGAGACCGAAAGCGAACACGACGCAGCGCTTGATTTGGTTCTGTCTACCCTTAAGGAGTATGGAGTGTTGTTGAACCAGGCCAAATGCGTATTCAAGGTCCAACGGTTGGATTTCTTGGGACACATCCTTTCCTCAGAAGGTATACAACCTGCGCTGGATAAGATTGCTGCTATCCAACAATTCCGCCCACCTTCTAGTCAGGAAGAAGTCCGTAGTTTCTTAGGCCTTGTTACGTATATCGGACGTTTCTTACCGAATTTGGCCACCGTCACTGCTCCGCTTCGGGAGTTAACTTGTTCTGGGATCAAATTTGAATGGGGAAAAGATCAACAGCGAGCATTTTCGATACTGAAGGAAATGATTTCAAACGTAAACCTACTGCGGTTCTTCAATAACTCATTACGTACACGTGTTATTGCCGACGCTTCGCCGGTTGCATTAGGCGCTGTTTTAATACAGTTTGAAGGCACAACAGATGATGATCCTCGTCCAATTGCGTACGCGAGCAAAAGCCTGACCCAAACCGAGCGTAGATACTGCCAAACCGAAAAAGAGGCTTTAGCTCTGGTTTGGGCAGTGGAGCGGTTTTCGCCATATCTACTGGGCCGTAAATTCGAACTGGAGACTGACCACAAACCTCTTGAGGCTATTTTTAAGCCGACATCACGACCGTGCCCTCGCATCGAAAGATGGGTCCTTCGACTCCAGTCTTTCACGTTTGTGGTTAAATATCGTAAAGGAAAAAGCAACATTGCTGACCCGCTTTCTCGGATGGTTGAGCCAGGTATTACTGAGGATTTTGATGCGGAGAATAAATTCATGGTTCTAGCGGTGTTGGAGTCGGCGGCGATTGATGTACAGGAATTGGAAGAGTCTGCAAGGATGGATCGAGTTCTGGATCTAGTGAAGACATCTTTACAGACAGGAAATTGGGATGAATCGGACGTGAAGCCATACGTTCCGTTTAAAAATGAGTTGGGTATGGTAGGAGACACAATTGTCCGAGGAGGTAAACTGGTTGTTCCAACGAATCTGCGTCAACGAATGTTGGATTTGGCGCACGAAGGGCATCCAGGAGAGTCAGTTATTAAGCGCCGTCTCCGAGACCGAGTATGGTGGCCAGGGATGGACCGTGAGGTCAGTAACCGAGTAGCTGTTTGCGAGGGTTGCAGATTGGTTGGGCTTCCAAGTAAACCAGAGCCGATGTCACGTCGTCCGCTTCCTAGCAAGCCGTGGGTGGACGTGGCTATCGACTTCCTTGGTCCACTACCGAACGGAATGTATTTGCTTGTCATAATTGATTATTACAGTCGGTACAAGGAAGTGGAACTGATGAGCAGAATCACAGCAAAGGATACGGTTTGCAGGTTGGACAAAATATTTACGCGATTGGGATACCCACGGACAATTACTTTGGATAACGCGAAGCAATTCGTGGGCATCGAATTCGAGGAATACAGCAAGAAACACGGCATTCACCTCAATCACTCCACACCATACTGGCCCCAGGAAAACGGCCTCGTGGAGAGGCAGAATCGATCACTGCTAAAGAGACTGCAAATAAGCAACGCTTTAGGCAGGGATTGGCAACAAGACCTACAAGATTATTTGGTAATGTATTACACTACCCCGCATTCTATAACGGGCCGGACGCCAACGGAACTCCTGTATGGCCGCACGATACGATCCAAAATTCCGGCGGTTGATGACATCGAGACAGCCCCTCCATTGACCGATTTTGCTGACAAGGATTTGGAATCGAAGGAAAAAGGGAAGGATCAGGAGGATAAGCGACGAAAATCAAAGAGGTCATCCGTCGAAATTGGAGACTCAGTTCTAATGCAAAATCTGCTACCAGGTAATAAGCTGCAGACGACCTATATGCCCAAGAAATACGTTGTGGTTTCCCGATCTGGTCCACGCGCTACTGTTGAGGATCCTGAAAGCGGCAAATCATACGATCGGAATGTCGCACATCTTAAAAAGCTTAAAGATCCCGTTGAACCTCCTACATCTTTGAACAGTGGTGATTCAACAAATGAAGCTGACTGCGAGCTGAATGTTGCGTCGTCTGAAGATGAGTTCTACGGGTTCGAGGATGAATTGCCATCGAAGGTAGCTCCACCAGAACGACAACAGCGTGTAAGGAAGAAGCCAGCTAAATACGTAGATTACCAGTTGTAACTTTGAATTTTGAAAAAAGGGGAGATGTGGTACTTAGTTACGGCCCTGCGTTAAATGAGATTCGGGAGCGGGGAGTACGGCCCTGGTAGAGAAAATGTCAATTATTGTTGTTTGAGAGCGTGGAAATAAAGGACGTGTTTGAGTGAACTGTAAAATAAATATTCTATGTTCTTATGAGTGCATTACGCAGAATATCACAGTGTGTCCCGGGGCTTTGAGGTTTAAATGAACGGTCGATGAAAATTTTGCAAATGTTACCTTTTTTGGCCCAGATAGCCGTAGCGGTATTCAGCAAGACCAAGCTGTGAGGGTCGTGGGTTCGAATCCCACCGGTCGAGGATCTTTTCGGGTTGGAAATTTTCTCGACTTCCCAGGGCATAAAGTAAGTATTATCGTACCTGCCACACGATATACACATGCAAAAATGGTCAATTGGCATAGAAAGCTCTCAGTTAATAACTGTGGAAGTGCTCATAAGAACACTAAGCTGAGAAGCAGGCTTTGTCCCAGTTGGGACGTAACGCCAGAAAGAAGAAGAAGAACCTTTTTTGGATACATTCTACATCCCCATTCCAGGAGGCTGCTTCTCAGATTTGGTTATCCCTGGATGCAATGCATGGAAAATCATTTGAGAAATCTCTGTAGGACATTTCTACAAAAACTTCATTAGGCAACCCTGGACGAATTTATCGAGACATCCCAAAAGTATTTACCAAGTAGGGGAAAAGCACCAATTTTCGACCTATCCATACGATTTTGGCCTACTTTGTATGGAAATCCGAAAATTGGCACAGAATTCTTGTGGGTCGAAAATTAGTGCTTCTCCCCTAATCCACAAGGAAATGGTTTGAAAAATCTCTAAATGATTTTTTTTTTGCAGATTTCCATGTAAGAATTGCTCATGGAATCTGGAGGAACTTCAGAAAAAATCCCTGAACGAATGTGCAAATAGCTGTAGGTTCCAGCGCAGTGTTTGATTGCTAATGTTTTTTTATGAGTAATTTTGTCAAGCATTTCTTGAGAAACCGCTGTAGCCTTACATGAAGTACTTTTAGAGGATTCGTGAAGAAGCAGTGCAATATATAATTTATAAAAATTATAATATGTAATATATTATAAGCATATGCTATGTTAAACAATCATGTATTTTCAGGTCATTAGCGAAACCTTCCAGGAGGACGAAAAGTGCGGTTTGCAGGAAATCGAATACCTGAACATCGTGGATACGTATTACGCCGTGCAGAAGAACTCCTCCTTCCGGGAGCTGGTCCGGCTTAGTCTGTTCAAGTTGCGGGAGTTTGGCATTCAGCATCGTGAATACTGGATGCTGTACACGCGAAAACCGACCTGCAGTGGCGGCAGCAGCTTCATTCCGGTATCGATTGTGGACGTTTGGCCTGCACTGACTTTGCTGATGTCGGGTTTTGGCATCGCCGGGGGCCTGCTGGTAGGGGAGATCATCTGGGCACGAGTAAGAACGAAACGAAATCAGGCGAAGGTGGGTGATTATTTCGGATAATGGATTGAGATTAAAACAATAGGAAGTAAGAATCAAATTTACATTTTGTATTTGGATTGATTTACTAAAACGAATCGATTCGAGTTCAATCTCGTGACTACTAATAAAATACAATTCGGTTCGCGCTTCGCGTGACGATCGGCACTTGAATGATTTGTAGGTTTATAACACATACCAGTCTTGCTTTGATTACACCTACAAACTTATTAATAAACTAAAATCGGAAAAATAAGGGAAGACGGATGTGTCGAATGTCTAACGAATCAAAGTGTTAAAACTTAAAATAACGAGTGAGAATCACATTCTCTTCCAAATGGCATCTTTGGCTCATTGGTATCTACAGCTCCGGGAGGAAGTCCTTCCGAGTGATGATACCACGGATGCGATTTTCTCGCGTCACAACGACCAGGTGCCGCAGGCCCAACGCGCGAAACAGTTGAAAGATGCGGGGAACTGATGTCTTCAGGTTAACGCTGTACGGCGAGGGATTCATGAAAAGGCGCATATCGACGGTGTAGTTGCGCAGGGTTTTGTCCTCGCTGATTTTCAGGTCCTGGTGGGTGGCATGGATTAAAGTATTGATAATTTCGAAGAGAATTGTGATTAGGGATTGTTCGTTTTATAAAGTTGATACCTTGTGCATGCTATATATTTTAAATTTATCAATTAAAATTGCGATTGGGTTTCTGTATTGCTTTCCGAATAATATTGAACGATGTTGTGGGAATAGAAGAACCTGCAACCATTTCTTTCCCATGATGACTCCACAGCTCCATTGATTTCCCACGAACATGAGACGAATCGTATCATATGAATAATATGCAATAGTTACTAGAATATAAAACTACCCTCTTCAGTTAAATCCAACTGTTGTTCCAATAATAAAACCATCAATTAACTATCAAATACTATCGAGAAACAACTAGAAAATTTGAAACTGTATCTAGAGCTTATGTTAGATAAAAATATAGTTTTCAAACATCATATTGAGGGCATTCAAGCCAAATGTAACAAATATAATAAATGTCTTCATCCACTCATTAACAGATCAATAAAACTTTGTCTTAAGAACAAGCTTTTGATCATCAAATAAATTTTAAGGCCAGCCATGTTGTACGCTATACCAATATGGACTATCTATTGTAATAATTGTTGTCCGGCATTCTCACTTTGGCCAGTTTCTGGATACTGACGTCTTCTCCAAAGATGCCTCCAGTAATTTCTTAAAAAATTTCCATCAATTTTTTTTAAAGATTTTAACTAGGAATGTCTCTATAAGATATCTCCAGGAATTACTCGAAGATTTCTTTAGAAATTCCTACAGTATTTTTTTTACATTTCGCAAGGATGTCTTGAACGAATTGTCCAAGCATTCTTCCAGGAACTTTTCTGGGCATTTCTTCATGGAAATGTGAATGGAATTTTTCAGAACTTTGATGAAATTTTAAAAAATGTTCGAAATGAATTTCTAAGGCGAATTTTGAAGTAACCTCTAATGAAACTTGTTTAAGTTTTTAAGTAATTTTTGATGAATTAGGGGTACAAAAAACTCATATATACTTGAGAAAATTTTAGAAGTGTTTCTAGTTAAATTGTTAGCACGATTGAAAAAAAAACGAATCAATCAAAACTCTGGGTAATAGCCTACAGCATTTTCTGAACGAACTCCTTGAAAAATATCGGAAAGAATTCCTTAAAAAATGTGTAGGATGATTTCCGGGAAAAATGTTGCAGATTAAATTAGTATGGAACATTAAATAAACTTTTGTAAATTCCATGGGATGTTTAGAGAAATGTTTGAAAGAAATGCAGTTGTAATACTTCGTTGACATTCTGGAAAGATTCCTAGAAAAAAATGGAACACAGGGTCGAATTTAATGAATATTTTTAAAAGTTCTTAATAGATTTTCTCGAATAACCCCTCGAGGATTTTTTTGAGAATTTTTTGGGGTAACCGTTGATGAAATCACGTAGAAATTCTTGTTGGGTTGCTTGAAAGAACCCTATGGAATTAACTTTAGCGGATTTTGTTAAGAAAAACTCTGAATCTTTATAGTGTAGAACTAGCCCTCGTGCGTTAAAATACACTCAAATAAAGATTTAAAAAAAAAAAAAAATCTGAATCTTTAGGAGGTCTCCTAGAGTAACAACTGGAAAATTCGATTGAAGGATTAGTGGAATGATATCTGTAGGAAGTTCTAAGATGGTTTTTGTAAAAAATTTCCAAAGTAATTCCTGAGCAAATGTCTAGAGATACTAACGTTGAAGTGCTCGAGAATTTCCTGAAGCAACCTGCCATAATTGATAAATTAATTATATAGAAGTTTTAAATTGAAAGTTGTTAGAATTCAAGATTACTTTCCCAGAATCAGTTTTCCAGTTTTTCAAATTTCGAATAATTTTTAAAATCGTGCATGAAAATATGTGAATCTGATCAAATATTTTTTATAAAATGCAAGCATATCTTAGGAAGTCGATCAAATCTCAAAAAATTCGCTGATTGTTATCGAAATTCCCTGAGAATTCCAGGTTTTTTTCCAGGATCAATAAGATTCCCTGATAATTCTAGGTTTTCCAGGTTTTTCCACACAGCAAAAATTGCTGAAATTTAAATGACATGTAAAACAAGTTGTTTGTGAAAATACATTACTGGAAAGCAAAGCATAATTTAAAATTGAGTTGAATTCAATGCACATTTTTGAGCAAGAAAAAACATATAATATTGAAGTTTTATTGACATAATTTTACTGGAAACTTTATTTTTCAATGTGTTTTGCAAGAATAAATAATTATGCATGAGGTTTTCAATAGAAACAAATTTAAATTTCAATCCACGTGTAAAAATAAATTACCCACCACCAATCAGAAAGTAACATGGCTGATGTGTTGGAATCGAAGTTTTCGGTTCGCTTGCTAAATTGTGTCTTTTCTGTCGTTAAGAGGTGATCCACACAGTTATTTTACCAGCAGACGTAAATCTATCGGTGAAAAAACCTACAAGTATGTTCTCTCTTACTATTTAGTGCATCCGTTAAAGCTAAAAAAGACCTGAATTAAAAAGACCATACTGATGATTGCATCTCATAATCAGCATCCTCATACCAGTGATTGACCCAGGTGAAAATGTTTAAACTAGTGTGGAATTTGAAACATGTGAAAACGTTTGAATCGAAATAAAGGATAAATATGTGCTGTGAATGATTTATGTTCATTTTATAATGATATCCGATTGCCAATTGCCGGGCGGGGAAAGTCAAACAAAAAGAACAACTGGGAAAGGAACACAATAAACAAACCACGTGCTGTCAACGAAGTAGATTTCAACGACATGTAAAACTACACGTCTCTGACTAGTTTCCAAGCCATGTAAATCTATTAGCAGATTGAAATATGAGTTCATTTCGATGCTCCAAATATGTGCATGAAAATAAACTTAAATTTACATTTTCGTTTTAACTGTGTTTGGCATAATGGACGTTTGGCATAATCATTGAAAACTGAGTTGCTATGTTTTTGGCATTACCATTGCTAACATTCTCATATGTGATTTTCCCTTTTTTTGGACATAGGCTGTTCTTTCTCATTATACGTTATTAAACTAGTGGTTTGCATTGTGACTTCTTTTGATCACCAGATCTTCTTTTAAGTAGCACTATTTAATTTTTTTTATTTCTTTTCTTTTATGCCAAACGTCCATTATGCCAAATAACCATTATGCGAAATGACCATTATGCCAAACGACTTTATGCCAAATGGCTTTATGCCAAATGACTTTATGCCAAACGGGGTAGCCCCGAATCAAGTAAGCATTGATATTTTATTTCATATCGAATAGATAATAGGCCTATTCACATGACGTCTCAAATCAGCTGTTCGGGAAGCACTTTGACATTTCTTCTATGAAAATGACAGGCCCGTGTTAGCACCGGTCCTCCACCGATGTAAACAAATGCATAGACGGATCTGTCACATGAAAAGGCCTATTTTATCTGCCAGGAATTTATCATCACAGCTGTTTCCAGTGAACGGCTTCAGGAAACAAGCGACAATTTTTGGTAACATTCTGACCTGACGTAATGAATTCACATGTAGACGGGACTTCGAGCTCTTTAACAGAAAATATGAATCAGGACAATTTAGATTGAATTTCCGTTGAAACATGTTAGGATTCAACGAATCTCTAGCTTTCAAATCTTTGTCTTGATTAATTTGTCCTTGAGTGGAAATGACCAACAGTACCTAGTGGCATTTTGCTGTGGTATGATACCATTTCTCCTCTATCCTCACTTGCTGAACTTCATTGCCTTCCTCTCATATTCGGTAGGCAGGTTCTATTTGTCTTAATTCCCAATGAAACGTCAAACATTCCAGATGAAGAGCATTTTACCTGTACTCGATTGCCTATGAGCGTAATGACGAGATTCAATCATGGGATTGAATCCTTGCATGAATCACGCACGCTGAGATTGGAAAAATCAGGATTCAAAACGATCCCGCGCTTTGAGATGATTTCAAAGCATGCTTGTTTAAATCTGGGAGCAGAAGGATGCTCTTAAAAAACTGGTCTAGTCAGTTTCTCGGGAAACCCATTCTCGTCGCATGTACCTCTCATTAAACTTGCTGATGGAAAATTTTAATTTCACTCAGGCTTGATTCAACAACTTGGCGTTTTAAGGACGCGTCTATGATACATTGGTCTTTAGAATCATATTCGATGTTTGGTCCAATATTGTACGTTTGGCCGAATAGGCATTTAGAATAAAGATAGGCTTAATAGGCCATTCATCTAAGTTATGCTTTTAAAGTAGTGATTAGCACAAAGCTTCTAATATTTTAATCAAAATTACTAGAACAGTATCATGATTCACTTGGTATTGGGGGTTACACAGCGCAACAAAAATGATATTTTTGTGTGTCTCAAGGATCAAATTTTGTGTCTCTAGTAGATTTTGGGATGCTGAATCTAATGCCGTTTTCAGAAATGTTCCAGCACGTCAGGATTTTTAGCTACAGGTCGCCAAAGTTGTTTAAAACACTGGTTTGATTGATGTTTACATGAAATATCAATAATGATTTATCACAATTTGTAGTGATCTAATCCATCAAGCATGCAAAATAGGCCTTTGACTTTCATTTCCGATATAATTTGGTTGAAATCGCACGATTAAATTCCGATTAAATCAATTTTTTCAACATACCAACAGTCTCCATACAAAACTCTTCGTTTCTCTTATATGGCAGAATACAATACTTTTCTAATTCATCAAAAAATAACTTTTGAGCAGCAAACATATTATGAACTTTGTTGATAAGTACTGTTATACACATGAAGTATGAGTTCTGAAGCAAATTGAGCAAATAAATGACCATACAAGCTGGTAAACTTGCATGCAAGTTGGCTGAAATAGTCAAATTTAGTGTTTACAACGTCAAATATCTCAAAACGTAGACGTGCTATGATGTTTCTGAAAACGGCAATGGATTCAGCAACCCTTAATTAAGTAAATAGTGGTATTTTGGTGCTTGAGACAAAACCGTGTTCCGCAGTGTTATAGTCAGTATTTTTGTCAAATATAAACTCCGTGGCTTTCTAAAAACCTCCAGCCGGAGTGAATCAAAAGTGCCAAGAAGAGGATCCGACTCCCCACATTTCTTTGAAGAAACCATGCGAGTGAATCAACGAAAACGAAAAATCTCTGATTTCTTTATTACGTATTAATCCATGACTATATGCTTTGGAAGCATTCACAAAAAGCTTCGAAAGAGGTTCTTTCAAAATTTATTCCTAAAAACAATTTATTTATAAAAGATGCTTAAATACGTGCAGAAGAAAAAAGGAAGTATACTCTACTCAAGGTCTATCCGGCCATTTTTAAAGGATTGATTTACAAATAAAGACTGTCCTAAGAAGTGTGATAAATTTTTGTTCTCAAATAGAACATTAAATAATTATTTTTTGATTTTTAGTGTTAAGTACCTATTTTATATATTTTGTAAACATTTAAAAAGTCAATGTGCTTCACACTAGGAATCGAAGACAAAGAGAATAATTGGGATGCATATAAGGTACCCTGGGGTAAGTGGATACAGAAAAATCAATAGTCAACTTCATTGTTATGTACAGCTAACGTGAATAATGTAATTCAAACCTTTTTCTATGGATAACAAATGAGGGAGCAATATACTTCAAATCATCGATTATTCGAATTTGTCTGATTGTTATGTATTGAGTATGAGGGACTTAAAAATTTGCGCCAAATGATCCACTTGGCCCACCATGGTGGGGTAAGTGGATCACTTTTAAAAAAAATCTGTTCTCAAAACAAATGTGATGTAATTATGTATAGTGGGAATGATATTACTCTCGTTCTTGTTATTAGTGCTAGTAATGGTAAATTTTAATACTTTAAAATTGAAATGTATCTTTATTTAATCAAAATATATTGAAAAATATATATACATTAGTTTACACTACTTCGAGCAACAAAAAAGACATTATAACTAGAATAATTTGGAGAAAATTCATCCATTTATACACATAAGTTATACAGAAATATAGTAGGATTATTCCTAACATTTTTTTTTTCGAAAAATACTCGTAGTTTGATAAAATTAGTTAGCGGAATTTGGGGCAAATGTGCCACCTTAAGCAATCTGTTCTCTAATTTTGCCTAGAGCTTATAAAACCCACCAATTTAGCCTCATGATGTTAGTTTCACATCTTTTCATAACCACTATGCCATTTAAAAAGAAAATAATTTCAAAAAGTATCAGTTTTGGAGCTTCTCAAATACCATCCAAAATAACCTATTTTTCGACACTATGGGGCAAGTGTGCCACCCATATGGGGCAAGACGGCCACCGAATGAACATCGCATGTAATTCTACAGTGAAATTTTATTTATTTCCTATTAATATTACTCACATAGCAGACGCTAATCGATAATTTGAAAAATGATTTTAAGTTTACCGTAATAAGAGGATGCTTTATAACAAAGATTTAAACATGCGTAATTCTCTATTACTCAATTCGTATAACTAAAATAATTATTTTTCTCTCCATTTAATACAATATATATATTACCCTTATATTATGGCGAAAATGTATAATATTAAACTAGATCAGCACTCAATAACGGTAAAAACTTGATGTAGATATCTAAAACGGTACTTAATAAGCCGAAAAACATGTTATTATTGAATGTTTTGAGAAAAAATCACTTTGGGGGGCAAAAATGTCAGTTATTCCCCTACTATACTTCAGAAAGTACAACTGGTGTCTCATTTTGGTTTATTATTATGATTTTGTTGTGATGTTTACATTTTTATAAATTTCATTCCAAGAATTTTTGTTTACCAAATAGGTGGCACACTTGCCCCAATAAGTATACATTTCAACCAAACTGGATTTCGCATAGCATAGCATAGACTGACTGCACATGTCAATGGTTGCTACTCCGTGATTGATCGGAACTGGTAAGAATTGCACTACGATCCAAATGAATAAGGGATGGGAGTTTCCGCTTACTCTCGAAGTGCAATTTTAGCAGATCTAATATTATTGATCAATAACGGCGCCGGCCAAGTCCTTACAGTCAGTTGGGATGGGGAAGGAATGTTAGGGTGTAATGATTGTTTCTTCTAGAGACCGAGAATACCTCTGCATCTCCACAATCACCACGGGAAGGGTTTTTATTAGTGAGGGAGGAAAAGATCTGGGAGTCACCTCTGGTCGGTGATGCGATCCATGGACAAGGGGGAAATATACGACTTATATTTAAAGCTAGTTTTGTATTTTTGTCTCAAGAAGTTTTAGGAAAAAATACGTCAACATCTATAATGTCGAACAATTCAAAAGACGTTTTTATTAGTGACGAAAACTGAAAATTACATGTATATATTTTAAATTATATGAAACAGGAATAATGCCAACACTTGTAGTGACGAACCATACATAGTTTGTTTGAAAATTACATATGAGTATTACTGTGCATTTTGTCTCGATATGGTAGAAGTTTTAGAAAATACGTCAACATTCACAATGTCGAACAATTCAAAAGATAATTTTTAATAATGTCAAAAAGAGAAAAATGTATGTATATTGAAATTGTATAAGAAAAAAGCATAATGCCGACACATATAGTGACGAACCATACAAAGTTTGTTTTAATATTTCATAAAAGTTACGCTTTCAAGAGAAAATGTGTTATCATAAGCATGAAACGAACTCACCAGTTGGTAATCCATTCTCGACTGAACACAAAACTGACACTGCAGCAAAACTTCTTGGCGTTCCGAAAACAAACCGTCTTGCTTGGGCCTTCCCAAATACCTATCCAGCAAGACGCTCCAAAACAGAAAAAAAAAATTCTTCGGAGACGAAAACACGCGCGAAACCGTGAGCAAAATCTATCGGACGACGCAAAACCGAACTGTCCTGCTTGGGCTTCACGAAGCACTACCCAGCAAGACGCTTGAAAACAGGAAAAAAAAAATCTCCGGCGACGAAAACATGCGCGAAACCGTGAGCCAAATTTATCGGACGACGCAAAACTGAACTGTCCTGCTTGGGCTTCACGAAGCACTACCCAGCAAGACGCTTGAAAACAGGAAAAAAAAATCTCCGGCGACGAAAACATGCGCGAAACCATGAGCCAAATTTATCGGACGACGCAAAACTGAACTGTCCTGCTTGGGCTTCACGAAGCACTCCATTTCAACCAAACTGGATTTCGTATGTAAAACTAAATACTTTTTTCGTTCAAATGCCACAATAACTTACACATTTTCTCTTCTTCGTACGGGTTATTTCAACATATCTCCAAACATATGCCCAGGCACGTTGCAATCGGTTGAAGTTGCTGACTCGATTCCAGTTGTTACACGATTTTGTCACGGTTGTAGCAAGCACACATTTCGAACTTCGCAGCTCCGGTAGCTCATCATCTGCCAGTACAGGAACGGCTTCATCTTCTATTTCTCCATACTGCCATTGCTCTGGCGCGGCTCTCCACCAAAGTTCTTCTTCGATTAACTGCTCTGGATACAATCCCCGAGACAGCACATCAGCAGGATTGTTCTCGGATCTAACGTAGTCCCATTTGTAGTTCTGAGTTAGTTCGACGATGGTAGCCACTCGATTGCACACAAACTCATTCAACAGCGCTGGTGACTTTTTTAGCCAACTCAAACAAATCATTGAATCGGAATATAGCGTTACGCTGTCGAACTTCAGCTTCAAGGATTCAATCGCCTTCTGCACCAACTGTGCCAACACTAGTGCGTCACACAATTCAAGTCTAGGTATAGTGGTCGGCTTTAGAGGTGCAACTCGAGATTTGCTACACACTAGTTGTATGTTGATAGTGCCATCGTTGAGTTCGCTTCGAACGTACAGAACCGCACCATATGCACGTTTCGAGGCATCGCAATATCCAAGTAACTCGATCTTCACAGCATTTCCGGGAATAACACACCTTCTCTTCCTTATTTGTCGTACTGCAACCAACTGTTCACGGAAAGCTAGCCACAGCTGCATCTGTTCATCTGGCAACTCATCGTTCCAATCTAGCTTCAAACGCCACAACTCTTGCATTATCAGCTTCGCAGTTGTCACCACCGGTCCCAGGAATCCCAACGGATCAAAAAGCTTGCTGATTTCCGAAAGTACAATCCTTTTCGTTGGTCTAGCTTCATTGTACGCCGGGAGTGGCACGTTGAACACGAAGTAGTCATAGCTTGGATTCCAAATCAGTCCTAATGTCTTGATGGTGTTATTGATCTCGGACATCTCGAAGTCTACCTGCTTTTCCTGCAACTCTGGTGGGATTAGAACTTCTGCGCTGTTTGAGCAAAATTTATGCACGCCAAATCCACCACGGCTCAACATGTTGGTCAACTGCGAGTAGGTCTCCTTAACATCTGCAGCTGATTTGCCACCAGTGATGAAATCGTCTACGTAACTATCCTCCTTGACAACACGAGCTGCCAATGGAAAGGCGTCAGCTTCGTCCGTAGCCAGTTGTGTCAGTGCCTTAGTTGCCAGGTAGGGAGCGCTTGAACAGCCGTATGTGACTGTTTTTAATTCGAAGGTAGTCATTTCGTTCGCGTCGTTTAACCACACAATTCGCTGGTACACTCTATCATCAGGGTGTATTTGTACCTGCCTGTACATCTTAGGTACATCCGCTGTCAAAACAACCTGGTGCGTACAGAATCGTAGCATGATAGTGACTAAATCACTCTGAACTGTGGGCCCTATTAGCTGAGTGTCGTTGAGGGATACTCCTGTAGAAGACGCCGCAGAAGCATCGAACACTACTCGCACTTTTGTAGTCGAGCTCGAGTCCTTATAGACCGCGTGATGCGGTATGAAGTATCCATGTTCCGGGTTGTCGCTTACCTCCTGCATATGGCCGAGGGTCTCGTATTCCTTCATGAATTGCTTATAGGCCTCTTGTTTGCTTGGATTTTAGGCAAGACTGACCATCAGCCTTCCAAATCGACGTTTTGCGTTCTCGTATGAGTCGCCCAGTTGACTCTTCAGATCGTTGAACGGCAGTCTGACCACGTACCTACCATTGATGTTGCGTGTGTGTGTCTCTGCAAAGTGCTGCTCTACAGCACGCTCTGTTGCAGTCATCTTACTGGCGAAGTATCCCGTTTCCAATTCCCAGAACTTGGAGAGGGTGCGATTGACATCTTCGCTGAACACCTGACATATTCGTTTCTGGCTAGCCTGTTGCTGAGATTTTGCAGGACCACTTACAACCCACCCGAATACTGTTTCAGCCAGAATCGGGAAGTCGGATCCAATCTTGAGACGCCCTTTCTTCAGAACATCGTAGTACAGCTCAGCACCGAATGCCGGGTCTGCCAGCTCTATGCCCTGGACGCAGGCAGTTGAAGCACAGGCCCATACGCTTGACCTTATCGAAACGCTCTGCTTCTTGAAATCTGCGCACTTGTAGATTATATGGGGGTTGGAGCAACAAGGACATGCTTCTTTATTCGTTTGAACAAACATCTTCGTTTGCTTGGCTTTCGTCGTGGAAGCTAGATGCCCAGATTTTGCCGTTGTCTGCGGTTGATCAATATGGGCGTAACTCGTCAACTTCAAATCACCGCGATTCAATGATGACTCCCACAGCTTCCTGCTCTCTCTGTCCAGTCGCTTACTGATAACGTTGATAAGAATCATTTCCGACAGGCCCTCTACCGGATGATCTAGATTCTTTAGCGCATCAACATGTTTGGTACACGTTTCAACCAGCTTACGCATCTCGTCGCCGTTTTCCCTGGTCAACTTCGGCAGATCAAGCAACGCATCGATATGAGTATCGATAATCAATCGTTCATCTTCATAAGCATCCTCCAGTAAACGCCATGCTGACTCGTAGTCATTATTGTTTATCACCTCTTGATCAATCTTGCCTGCAGCGTTGCCGATTAGGGAATTTTTAAGGTGGTACAATTTGATCGCTGGCGACTCATTTGGATACCGACCCATTACGGTTTGAAACATACATTTGAAGGAGTGCCAGTTCTCCAATTTTCCGTCAAATGTCGATAGCGGCACTTGGAGGTGAGGGACACTGTGTACCACCTGAGGTCGTGGAGAAAACTCTGACGCATTAGCGTTTAGCGTCAAAGCTCGATTTGATTCACCCCGTTGCAGGTCTGCAATCCTTGTCTGCGCCGTTACGTACAGCTCGGCGTGAAGGGTTTCAAAATTGAGGTAATCATTTTTCCACTCACCTTTTTTATCCTTGGCGACGAGCCTTACCGCTTCGTTGTACACTGAGTCGTACTCTTCATACGACTTCTGAATTGTTTGCAGTTGCAGATTCAAGAAGTGTACATTATTCGCAGCGTCTTGGTTCAATGCCTCTTTGATGCGAAGCATTTTCTCCATGATGAGCTCCAAACGATCGCACAAATTCTCCAATTTGCGCTCCATTTCCCGTTGCTCTTTTTTCACTCGATCTAGCTCTTTTTGATATGCAACACTGAGCTCTAGTGGCCTTTGTAAGAGATTCAAGCCCTGTGTACGAACACTTGAGCCCACCAAGTTACACTGATTTTCTTCTTCCACAGTATTAGCAGCGTCCTCACGAGCGCTCGATCCCGTTAAAGCTGCCAATAGGTTTCTTCTTGCCACAACACTTCTTGTTACTCTTGGAGTTACGCAATAATCTTCATTTGAATTCTTTTTTTGTTCACTCATTTATCATTCGTTTTTTTTTTTCTTTTTTCGTGTACACTGGCTGTCGTTTGTTCTTTCTTAATCTCCGCACTATTACTTTAGCAATTCAAGTTTGCACATAACCACACTTTTCCTGAAGCTTCGCGCTTTCTTTGCTGTTGCTGGCAACACCCCATGTGTGCAGCAATTCAACACAACTACGCTTCTGTACGGCCACAACACGCAGACAGCTCCGGCGCAAGGCACATACACAACTACACTTTCACCAGAAGCTTTGTGCTTCGAACATTACTGTCAGCACGCCCTATGCGTGAAACCACCATGTGCAACACTTTCATAACCTCACTTCGGCAAACGTGCCGAAACGTAAGTTCCAGCCGGGGCGGAACGCCAAACCGGGAACCGTACACTCAATGACCGCCTGGCGATCATCCGCAAAGCATGCGGATCATTTCACTTTTTCACTGTTTATCGTGTTTCTAGAAGCATCGCGCTCCTTCGAATCGATTTTACAACAATGGCGGCGCAATTTTTTGCACTTGGTGCAAATTCACCACTTTCTTGCACTCGCGATCGCGATCACAAACGAAACCGATCGAACCATCCGGGAACCGCAAAAACTGTCCATATCCGGGTCACGATAGGACCAAAAATGTTCGAGGGGAAATTTCACGTGGTTCGGACTTGCGATACTTGATGGTTGGAAAGAATTAAAGTCAGACGCGTCTGCTCGGTACAAGATTTATTTTACTACTGATTCATCTGACAAGGTTTCTTGATATGAAAGGTAACGCAAATTCTGTTAATGTATTTCTCTACACTGAAACCAAATGGACTGTATTTTTATTTCTACGCAATCATTTAGAAACAACAAAATCTTATAAAAAATCACTCAAATTTGATTGTCTTTGCACAAACCGATGTAAATACGTGAAAAATAAAGCAATTTTCATCATATTTTGATCATTGTATTGTGAACTATAAGGGAACATATTGTTAAGCTCAAAGAGAAAATATATATGTAGTTTTCATAAAAAGCAGGGGTGGCACACTTGCCCCTATGACACACTTGCCCCAAAGTCCGCTACATTTATTCTTGAATAAAAATAGTGAAATCTTTTTATTCTATGTATGAATATGTTTGTATCATCTGTCTAGAATCATTTATATGATCAAATAAGGTACGATAATATGCTTTCAATTGAAGATTTGGTATATTTTGCTATTTTGCAACTCAGCTTAGATAAACCACGAAAAGTTTTGTGTGCGTTTTGAAATTATTATTTTTTTATACCAGAAAGGTTAAAACCAATTTTAGGTGGATTAATTCAAATTCTCTATAGTCAATTTGACAAATTTAAGCTGGGAATGCAAAAAATTAAAGGAAAACAACATTTGCGAATATTTAAACTTATTAAAATTCTCATAACCAGTCTGCCAATAAATGATAATAATACTTGATCCACTTACCCCACCCCATTAAAAAGTAGGGGTAAGTGTACCATGTACAATAAATCTGTATTTATTAAAAAAACACATATTTTTTATTGTGATTCATTCAATTAGAACTAAAATGCTCACCATGTGTCGAAAAAACTAATAGTATTCGATTTTAGACAGGGATACAATGGATACTTGATTGATGGACACAATTTTAAAATTAATTAATTTTTGCAGCTAACAAGTTTGCTTTGGTTAGTGTACGTGTAGTACCAGTTTTGCACTAGTACCAGTGTGGATGTAAGAATATAACCTAAAACGAAGCAGTGGTGCGAAAATATTCAACTTATTCGAGTATTTATGCTTAATATTGACTTACCCCACTGATACACTTCCCCCACTGTACCTTATTAAAAAGTAGTGTTCGACAATAGAAAATAAACATCTAATAATACACCACAAGATATAAAAATTCCTATTGAATGAGAATGCACGAGATTTTCCAAAATAATACTAAATATTTAAACCTTTAGTTTTACAACAATGAACTTACACCATACTTATTATTCAACTAACCCGGTTTTGGGCAATTTTTTGATGAAAATTTATTGTGTATTTTTCGGCAAACTTAAGTTTACGGCTGGTGTAAAGTATGCCTGTCATATAAGGATCGATATTTTGGGTTTTAGCCAGCGAACTTTTGCCCCACACTAGATTCGAACTCTTGCCCCACCGGTGGGGCAAAAGTTCGAATAAGACAATCAATTTTGAAACTGTTATAACTAAAAATGGGCAAATATTTTGACACAAGTTTGTTCAGCAAAATTATAGCCAATATGTTGAAGGTTCACTGTATGGTATTTGTTTTGTTTTAACTGCTATTGTTTTCCTGGAAACTTTGATTATACCACTAAGGTCGAACTTTTGCCCCACCTTACTCTATAGCTTAGATACTATTACAAATTACGTGGAAGTCTATTGAAGATTGACTTTTTTCACAAGAAAACCATGAAACAAATTGTTGATACTGACATGAAGTTAAATTAAAACTTAGCCTAATTTGAAAGAAGGCCGATTCGTAATTTTCTCTCGAAAATTTAGCTCACAATAGTTGAAAAAATGACTTTTTGATGATAAAAACAACTTTAGTTGAAATGGCTTCAAAAAAGAGACTTTAAGGTGATTATAGAACGAAGCCAAATCTCAAATTTTCAAGAGCACAAGACTTGAGAACGCAAACAGCGCTTCGCGTTGAAAATTTATCCTATTGATCCCCACCAGCATACAAGCAATTTAATTGGTTTTCAACGTGAACTGTTGTCAGATTCTCCAGTCCTGTGCACTTGAAAATTCAAAGTTTGGTTTCGTTTTATAATCCTGGTTTAAAAAAAAGTGACCAATTCACTAAAAAGTGACTCGCTACCAGCCTTGACGTCGTCAGCGAAACAGATAAACTGGCTAGATTTATTGAAGATCGTGTCCCGCATGTTGAAGCCCGCTCGTTACATACCACCTTCTAGCGCAATACTGGAGGCAGAAAACATCATCGCCTAGTTGCAGTCTTTTGCGTGTTGGAAACGAGTCCGATAACGCACCCAATGTCTTCACACAACACTGTACATTATTCATCGTAGCCTTGATCAGTCTAGTCAGTTTTCTGGGAAAACCGTACTCGTCCATAGTCCGCTTTCAAATAGATGAATAGGTGGTTCGTAGGAACTTGATATTCGCAACACTTTTGGAGGATCTGCCGCAACATAAAGATTTGATTTTTTATCGATCGCCCGTCTACGAAACTTCTCACAAATCTACTTGCCAGCGGCGATACATGATCTGGGAAAGCACTTTACAGGCAGCGTTAAGAATTGTGATCGCTCGATAGTTCTCACATTCTAACTTGTTCCCTTTTTGTATATTGGGTATATTACTCCCTTCTTCCACTCCTCCAGTAGCTGTTTTGTATTCCAGATCCTGGCTATCAATCGGTGCAGACAAGTAGCCGACCTATACGGGCCCATTTTAATAAGATGCGCTCCAATACCATCCTTCTCAGCTGCTTTGTTGTTCTTAAGCTGTTAACATCCTTAACTTCACTTATTGTGGGAGTTGACACGTTTCCATCATCCGCCGTACTGATGAACCCATTCCTCCTGATGCCTTGGTCTTCCTCCTCTGCGCCATTTAGGTGTTCATTGTAGTGCTGCTTCTACCTTTCAATCACCTCACGTTCGACCGTCAAGATACCTCCATCCTTATCCCGTCACAGTTCGGTTCGCGGCACAAAGCCTTTGCGGGATGCATTGAGTTTCTTGTAGAACTTACGTGTTTCTTGAGAACGATACAGCTGCTCCATCTCTTCCAGGCGGTGCCAGAATAGATGGGTTTACTGTCTTCGCTTCTGTTTGTATCGTTCCACGTTTTGACGGGTGCCTTGCTGCAGCATAATCACACGCGCTGCATTCATCTCGTCCAAAATCGTCTGACACTCCTTGTCGAACCAACCATTCCGTCAATTTCCTTCCACGAACTTAATGGCACTTTCCACTACTTTGACACTACTCCAGTAGTCCTCAAGAGGATCTTAGGTGAGCTTTCACTCATCCGACAATGCTGCTCCAAGGCATTGCGCGTAATCAGTTGCGGCTTCGGGTAGCTTGAGTCATTCCAGATTATACCGTGACGGGCGTCGGTACCGAATGTTGCTCACAACGAAAAGTCTTTGGCGCACTTTAACCATCACAAAGTAGTGGCCCGAATCAATGCTTGTGCCGCGAGAGGTTCTGACGTCGATAATGTCTGAGAAGTATCTTTCATCAATTAAAACGTGATCGATTTGTGATTCAGCCTGTTGGAGTGATCTCCAGGTGTACCGATACGGGAGACTGTGTTGGAAGTAGGTACTACGTACGGCCATGTTCTTGGAGGCGGTGAAATAAAACAGTCTAAGGCTGTTTTTGTTCGTAGCTAAGTGCTAAACTTCCCTATAATCGGTCTGACTTCCTCCTCCTGGCCAAACTGAGTGTTGAGATCTCCGATAACGATGCCTTGGGCTTTCAAAATTTCTCCATAGTAATTTGTATACTTACATTGTCTTTGGGCCACCTTCAATTCACCACCGAAAAAGCTGAAAATTTAACAGAACACTATTTTTATGGTAAGGATGGCATAAAAGGTATGGGAGATTGGATTTTAAAATATTTTTAAATTTTGAATAGCCTTACTGTGTACGTTGATTATGCAGATATTGAAGAAACGGCCTTTGATCTTCAACTTGCACATTCTGTTGTCGATTGGTCACACCCAATCACGCGTCTCTGCATGGGCTGCGTCTGCTGAATCAAAAATAGCAGCCGGAAACATTTACCCGGCCTAATAATTTGTTGAAGAGAAATCGATCACTTCAGTTACGCCCTTGTGATACTGCTTGCGTTCAGTATATATGTATGTAGGGGCTTGAGACAAAATCCTGTTCCGCAGTGTAATTTGTTCATAGAAATGAGAATGTTTGTTTTACGAAAAGTAATATTTAAATTTGTTCAACAGCTTTTCTTGAGTGTTCATGCAAACTGTTAAGTTCCCCACAAGAAGCGTTTTATTTGATCTTGATTTTCCATCACATCGTAGAAAAGTAGTTGAACGATATAAAGAAAATCTGTTACGATTTCATTAATAATTAAAAAAGATAGATTATAAACAAGGGGTCAACCTTATAAAATGAACAATCCTTAAGACCTGTTACCTCAATGGTGGGATATCGGGGATATTCCTTTCTGAAGCTTTGGATCGTTACAAGATCTCTCCAGAATCGACTCGTTTCGATGTACATGCTTCGCATTAGAATAACCACCAGCTGGGAGCGCAGGATGAGGCCAATCAGTTTCCCGTTCTCCCGGACTCCCTGATAAAAGAAATTGATCAGTGAAAATATTAAATTTTTATGGTAACACAACTTCGACTTACATCTTCGGCGTCCTCGACGACAGGGAATCCGTTATGCGTGGTGTTCTTCAAAATATCGATAATGTAGTTCACTTTCTCCTTGCGGCGTACACAAACTACCGGTTGATTCATAATATCTTCGGCGATATTCTGCCGGAGCGATGGATCTACGTGCCAAGGCAACATCGGTACCTTGGACGCCTTGATCTGGTTATCGTATACGCCTTCGTTGAAGTAGTCTCCGCACCACTTGGCGGCCATCAACGTGAGTATGATTGGCAGCACGAAACCGATGTTTCCCGTCGTTTCCAACAGGATTACGCTCAAACTCAGTGTCATTCTGACGACACCTCCCAACTGAGCGGCTGCTCCTATCAATGCGTACTTGCCCGGGTGGACGAAGATCTGAAAGGTTTAAGAATTATGCAAACTGTTCGGAATGGTGTGAATGTCTGCTAAAGTTACGTACACTTGATCCGGGGAACGCCAGAACCACGAATGATGCGGTCAATCGGCCCCAGGCCGCACCGACCAACAACGTCGGAATGAAAATACCCAGCGAAACGCTCAGGCCATAGGTCACACAGGACAGCGGATAGTAGATCAGGACGAAAACTGCCAGCGTAAGAATCTTGTGCGATCCGGGTGGATCGTGAAACAGGGCCTTGACCGTTGCCTCCGGAGTTTGGAACCAGAGCGCTGCAGCTGCATTGTATTCGTTATCTTCGCAGAACAGCTGGACAGGAGTCAGTGTAGGATCGTTGCCAAGCGGACGGCAGTCGTTGATCGAGTAGGCCATCGCACATGCACCGGTAGCCCCGATGGCCGCAACAAAGGCCGCCTCTAGCACTCTAGCCCATCGTGATTTGATGTACCGAGCCCGGAAGATGTTGATCCGGTTGTTCACGCAATTCCAGAAGGCACCGGACATACCACCGAACACACCCATCAAGATGAAGATCGGTAGTTCATAGTACTCGAAAGGCAGCGGTTCAAATTCGCCCAAATTGAACAAACCTCGGTATCGGAAGCTGCTTAGACCGTGGTACGCGGAGAGGACAATGTTCAACGTGAAAGAGCTTATAATGGAAGCGAAGAAGGTTCTCCAGATCAGCGATTGATTCCAGAAACTGGCCGCTTCCTCCAGTGAGAAGAGAATACCACCGATCGGAGCTCCGAAAGCCGCAGCCACGCCAGCCGCCGCACCGCCAACCACAAAATCACGCTTCTCGTGATCATCCCGGAAGTATTCAAATATCCTCAAATCCCTCCGGAATGTTGTACTCTTTCCCTGGGACAGTCCAGCAGCTATAACCGCTCCGCTGTGAATCATCGGCCCTTCCTTACCACCGGCCAGTCCACCCACAACCGAAGTGACCACGCCCACAGCCTTCACGGCCAACGTTTTGATCCGAACGATTCGCGGAATCTTCACCCCGTTCAGGTAACACTTCACCTGCGGTATTCCACTCCCAGCCGCCACCGGCTCCACGTACGCCACCAACGTGGCCCCCACCATCACCGGAACCACATTGGTCAATACCCAGTACAGGTAGGGAATGCTGAGATCGCCGTTCAGCACGTTCTGATCGACCTCACGTTTCAGAAACGAGTACTTCAGGAACGACATCTGATCGATGACGATGTTGATCCCGCAGGCCACCAGGGCCGTCCCGATGCCGATCTGCATCGAGATGATCCATCGGGCAAAGTCCTTCCGCACGGTGGTGCGCTGTTCGATCTTTTGATGCTCCTCTGTCCACAGGACATTCTCGCACACATCGTAGTCCAGACTCTGAAATGGAGATCCAGAACAAACACGCTTTCAATCTACCTAAGACTCATGTTGAGAAAGGTAACTAATAAAAAACTATCTCACTTCCTCTCGATCTACGCTTTTGCGCCGCGACATAACCGCCACGTTTAGCGTCGTTATTCGTAATACTTACTGATACCAATTCTGATTTATTATGACTTATCAGCTGCAAAACCCTACGCGGCTTCCCAACTGACCTGCACTGCAGAACAGAAAGGGATTTTTCTATCTGGATGCGTCATGCGAAAGACACTGTATAGCTGTTCGCTTGTGTAATACATTAACCATCGCTCTTGCGTGGATTCCTGATAATGCAGTGCAGCTCGAGTTTCTCCAAAGAAGGGATTCTGAAGCAGTGGTTCACAAGCTCAACGGTAAATTTCATAAAATGGAGGGTAATTTGCCCATTATTGCGGTTTTCCCTATTATTGCGGTATATTTTTTTACTAGGTATTTTTGTGTGTTCCAATAACCCGCTCATGCAAAAAATTAAACAAAATTTTAAAGAAATGTCGATTTTAGGTACAGCCTTATTTATTGCAGTAGTAGCTATGGTTTGACCATAAAATATATCAGGATAAATAACGAACTTCGAAATAATGCATTTTCTAGTAAATTTGTCACGAAATCTGTTAACCGTGAGCGGAAATATGAACACTTAGATGCAGTAACAAATGTAATCAAATATTTTTTTTATGAAAGTTTTTCAAATTCTTTTTATTTTGCCGCTGATTACCTATACTTATAGTTACATTGTGACATAAAAATAGTATTGATCGATACAATAGTTATTTTATAATAAACATTTGAACGCATACATTTCCTCAAATGAGCCAAATCTGGTGCACAGACGGTACTTCGATTTTATGGACATTTTATTACGATTTTGTGAACAATTAAATTTCATAATTTGTTTTATGACGTTCAAACAATTCTAAACACGTGGTCTGTAAAGTGAACATTTGTAAAAGGTTCCAAAGGGATAAACCACTGCGACTAGTTTTCTTCGATCGTTCGTGGTATACCCGTGTTCTTTTTTAAGTCGTTCTACTCAATTACTATTGAAAAATGTTGAAGTAGGGTAGGTGTACCAGTTATGGACATATTATTTATTTATTTATTTATTTATTTGGTTTTACATCAATTATCTTGATAAATCCTTGCCAACAATATTTCGCCAATTCATTCGGTTCATGGCCGCTTCTCTCCATCCTCGACTGCGACCCACGCTTTGCAGGTCCTGGTGCACCTGGTCAATCAACCTAGCTCGCTGCGCCCCACGCCTTTTTGTTCCGACCGGATTCGTAGCAAACACCATCTTTACAGGGTTGTTGTCCGGCATTCTTGCAACATGCTCTGCCCAGCGTATCCTTCCAGCTTTAGCTGCCTTCACGATACTGGGTTCGCCGTAGAGTTGAGCGAGCTCGTGGTTCATCCTTCGCCGCCACACGCCGTTCTCCTGCACGCCGCCGAAGATCGTCCTTAGCACTTGGCGTTCGAAAACCCCAAGAGCTTCCAAGTCCTCCTCGAGCATAGTCCACGTCTCATGCCCGTAGAGGACTACCGGTCTTATGAGCGTTTTGTACATCGTGCATTTGGTGCGGGGGTGAATCTTTCTTGACCGCAGTTTCTTCTGGAGCCACGACTTCCGCTGATGATGCGTCTTCGTATTTCCCGACTAACTTGTTGCCAGCCGTCAACAAGGATCAGAGGTAGACGAACTCGTGTACCACCTCGAAGCTATCTCCGTCTATCATGACACTGCTTCCTAGGCGGACCCTGTCGCGCTCAGTTCCACCAACCAGCATGTGCTTTGTTTTCAACGCATTCACCATTAGTCCGACTCTTGTTGCTTTGCGTTTAAGGCGGGTAAACAAATCTGCCATCGTTTCAATTTTTTCCCCAATAATATTCATGTCGTCCGCGAAGCAAACAAATTTTCCGGATCTCGTGAAAATCGTGCCTCGACTGTTAAGTCTGGCTCTACGCATGACACCTTCAAGCGCAATATTGAACAACAGAAACGAAAGTCCATCGCCCTGTCGTAGTCCCCGCCGAAACTCGAACGAACTGGAGTGTTCGTCCGAGATCAACATGCAGTTTTGCACACTGTCCATCGTTGCTCTTATCAATCTTGTGAGCTTCCCGGGAAAGCTGTTCTCGTCCATGATCTTCCATAGCTCTACACAGTGAATACTGTCGTATGCCGCCTTGAAATCGATGAACAAATGGTGCGTAGGGACCTGGTACTCTGGGGTAGTAAGCTAAAGCGTTACGGCTCACACAAAAAATTGAATTTTTTCATACGCTTTTTGTCCCGGAATAGGCGGGTTTGCTGTTTCCACTTCAGTCTGTATCGTTCCACGCTTTGTCGCGTACCATGCTGCAGCATTGCAGCCCGCGCTGCATTCTTCTCCTCTAAAATCGCATGGCACTCTTCGTCGAACCAATCGTTTCTTGAGCTCCGTTCCACATATTCGACAATGCTTTCGGCAGCGTCGTTAATAGCTGCTTTGACTGTCCTCCAGCAGTCCTCAAGAGGGGTCCTATCGAGCTCGCCCTCATCCGGCAACGCTGCCTCAAGATGCTGCGCGTGCGTAATGGCGACATCCGGTTGTTTCAGTTGCGCTAGATTGAACCGAGGCGGGCGTCGGTACTGACATCGTTAATGACGGATAGTTTTGGGCGCAGTTTCACCATCACCAGGTAGTGGTCGGAGTCAATGTTAGCGCCACGATAGGTTCTGACATCGGTTGTGTCGGAGAAGTGTAGTCCATCGATCAAAACGTGGTCGATTTACGATTCTGTCTGCTGAGGTGATCTCCAGGTGTACCGATACGGGAGACTGTGCTGGAAATAGGTGCTACGAATGGCCATGTTCTTGGAGGCGGTAAAATCTATCAGTCGTAGGCCATTCTCGTTCATCAGCCGGTGGACGCTGATCTTTCCAATCGTCGGTCTGAACTCCTCATCCTGGCCAATCTGAGTGTTCAAATCACCTATGATGGCTTGGGCAGCGGTCATCCTCGCGGTCGAGCTGCGCGTAAAATGCGTCCTTGTCATCATCAGTGCTTCCGGAGTGAGTGCTATGCACGTTTATGATGCTGAAGTTGAAGAACCGGCCTTTGAGCCTCAACTTGCAAATTCTTTCGTTGAGCCTTTGCATATCACCCATCACTATAAAAGCTGTTCCCAGCTCACGTGTGTTGCCGCAGCTCTGGTACATGATATGATTACCTCTAAACGTTCGCAGCATCGAACCTGTCCACCACACCTCCTGCAGCGCTACGTTGCCGAAACCGCGGATCTTCAGTGCATCGGAGAATATGCGTGTGCTTCCGTTTGGGAGAGATTCGCAGTTCCACGTACCGAGTTTTCAATCGCTAGTCCATTTCCGTTGCTGTGGTCTTTGTCGATCGTTCCGGTCCGTATTCTCTCGTTGACGTTCCTGTGCTGATGTGTTTTTTGACGGAAGTCCACTAGCAGAATACAGTGGGATAACTCGGAATAATCGGAGAAAAAGGGTTATAAACGCGATTAAACTACGAACAATGATTTATTAACGTGTTACTCGTACAAAGGAAAACGAACGAATGAAAAATGTATTTGCTCTCTCTCATCATCGTGCTGCTGGTAGCAACATTGGTAGCAACGAGGGGTTGCACGGTGGTTATTCTCCTCCAACACTCCTCCTGAATTACCACCAAATGTCCTCAATTCGATAGTCCAACTTGATCCACAAATCTCGTCATCATGGTTGGTCCCAAAGGTTTTGTAAGGGCATCCGCAATCATTTCGGTTGAGGGGCAATATTGCAGTGTCACAACCTTACGTTCACACAGTTCGCGGATGTAATGGCCCTTCGTTTCAATATGTTTAACTCGACCGCTGACCCGTTCTGCTTTAACGAAGCTGAGGCAACCTTGGTTGTCCTCATAGATGGTTGTTGCTTCCGGTTGAAGCTCGTCCAAATCCTTGAGTAAGCGCCTGAGCCAGACTGCTTCTTGACATGCTAGAGACAAAGCATTGTACTCTGCCTCCAACGTCGATAAAGCTACGCTGTCTTGCCGTTTACTGACCCAGCATATCGGTCCTCCACCGTAGAAAAACACATATCCGGTAGTTGAACGTCTCGATTGCTTGTCTCCTGCCCAGTCCGAGTCTGCATAGCCAGTTAGAATCCATCCATTACCAGGACCAAACTTAAGCTTGAAGTCTTTCGTCGCCTTCAGATATTGAACGACTCTTCTAGCTGCCGTCCAGTCCATTTTATTTGGTGCGCTTACCTTTCTACCAAGAAGACCAACACTTGCTGCAATGTCTGGTCTCCCGTTCACTGCTAAGTATAGCAATGCTCCCACCAGACTCCGGTACAGTGATGTATCCTGGAAGCTCTTGCTGTCATCGTTTTGCGCAACGTAGCCTAAGTCCATCGGTGTTCTAGCTGGCTTGGACGCTTCCATGCCAAATTTTTCAACCAAACTGTCGATGTAAGTTGTTAGTTGCATCATGTAACACCCACCTTCTTTGGTAATTTCGTGCCCGAGGAAATAACGCACATTTCCAAGAGATGTGATGTCAAACTTCTCCCTCAGTTCCGCATAAACTCGATCGATTACGGCCTCGTCAGTGCACGCCATCAAAAAATCATCGACGTACACAAGTAAGTATACTGTAACGCCGTTGTTCTCGCGCGCATAGAGGCACGGATCCGATCCTCGCTGTTTGAAACCGATGTCCAGTAATCCTGCGTGAAGTGCCTGATTCCAGCACCTTGCGGATTGCCGGAGTCCGTAAATGCTTTTCTGCAACTTACACACAAACTCCTCCTGTCCGGGTGCTTCAAAACCAGGGGGCTGTCGCATATATAGTTCTTCGTCAACTTTGCCATTCAAGTATGCCGTTTTAGCATCATATTGCTTCAACACCATACCACGTTTTCCAGCTACTGCTAGCAAAGCACGCAACGTTGTCAAACGTGTCACAGGCGCGAAAACTTCTTTAAAGTCAATACCGCGCTTTTGGGTATAGCCTTGAGCTACAACCCTTGCTTTATATTTAATCACTTCACCACTTTCGTTCTTCTTGAGTTTGAAAACCCATTTTGCACCGATCAGTTTCTTACCGGCTGGAAGCCGCACTAGGGTCCACGTATTGTTTTCTTCATGAGCTTGCATTTCTTCTTTCATTGCCTGCTTCCACTCGGGTATCGCCAACGCTTCATGATAATCAGCTGGCTCTTCCACATGGGTTGCCAGTCCGACTACAAAACCATCGTATCTTCTCGGCAGAACACCGCGCGTGGCGCGATTCGATCTTCTCACTTGCTCTTCTTGCTCTTCTCCGAAATAAACATCATCGTCCAGCTCAAATCCAAGGAAATCACTTTCAGCGTCTTCATAAACTTCTTCTTCGGGTTGTTCAGGCACTTCTGCCACTCTTTCGCCCGGATTGTCAATCATTTCCACTTCACATCCGCTATTCTGCGACACATCCACTTCCACCAGTACTGGCTCGCTCAGCTTTTCGGTATCGGCGTGCTGTTCTGAACCGTTGTTCAATTCAACGAATCGTGCGTCGCGGCTGATAATGATCCTGTCTGTGTTGCGATTGAGGAAACGAAATCCTTTGTGGTGCTCAGAATATCCGACGAAGATGAGTTTTTCGGCCTTCGGTTCGAATTTCTTGCGTTTTACATCCGGAATGTGGACATAAGCCTCACATCCGAATACACGGAGCTGCTTGAAATCCGGTTTCTGCCCCGTCCATAACTCGTACGGTGTTCGTTGCACAGCTCTCGTCGGTAAACGGTTCTGGAGATGAACCGCCGTCATTACTGCTTCTCCCCAATACCGTTTGGGAAGTCCAGCATCAAGCAGCAAACAGTTCGCCATTTCTTGCAAGGCCCTATTTTTTCGTTCAGCCACTCCATTCTGTTGTGGCGTGTATGGAGTGGTGAACTGATAGTGTATACCTTCGGCCTTGTAGAAGTTCAGGAGATCGGTTCCGACATACTCACCCCCGCCGTCTGACCTGATGGCTCGGGGTTTACGGTTGAACAGATTTTCGACCCATCGAACGTACTCCTTTATTTTATTAGCTGCTTCGCTTTTCGACCTGAGGAGGTATACCACGCAATAGCGTGTACAATCATCAATCATGGTCATTATATATTTATTTCCGCTGGGAGTCGGGTTGTCCATAGGACCACACAGATCCGTATGGATTAAATCCAAAGGCTGCAGTGATTTTCGCTCTGTGATCTGTGGGAATGGCCGGCGAGCTAATTTACCCTTCAAACAACACTCACAAATGATTCGCTCACCGCAGTCTTGCAGCTCAAATCCGCTTACCATATCGTTCTTGTTGATTACACTCACGACGTCCATATCTCTGTGGCCCATTCTGCGGTGCCAGGTGTGCTGACACTTTTCACTGTGATTACCCTTCACGGCCAGGCACTGTTCTGCTACCTTCAGCTTATATTGGCTTCCAACCATTTCGCCAACTGCTACAACGACGCCTTCAGCCGTTCTAATTTCACAAGAATTTTCCGTAAAGGTGACCACGAACTTCTTCAGAGCTAGCTTTCTGACCGAGATCAATCCGCCCTCCAGGTTGGGAACGAATAGTACGTTATCCAGGGTGATCGCGATACGTTTTCCATCTCCGTTCATCCCGAAGAGTACTCCAGTTCCGCATCCAGCCGACCGAGTTTTAGTGCCGTCTGCTAGGGTCACGTCGACTATTACGTCCTTCTTGAATTCATTGAAGAAGCTGCGATCATTAGTCATGTGGCAGGTACAGCCACTGTCCACCGTCCATGCACCAGCAATCGCTCCTCCTGCGACAAAGCAAACGGCCCCGTACACGACGGTATCATCTCTCACTTGAGCCGGTGGGGTTTCAGCTTGAGCTTGCTTCGCATGTTGATCAGACGTCACCTGCTTTGATTCACTTGGCTTTTCACTCTTCTTCGTCGCTAAAAACTTTCGACACTGGCGACGGTAATGTCCTGGCTGATTACAAAAGTAACACTTTTTCTTCTCCGTTTTCTGCACATCTGCCTTCAAAGCCTTCTCCGCTACGAGACCGCACGACTGACTCGCTCGCTTCTGGGTTTCATCCCGCAATCGAGAAACTATGAAGTCCATTGTCAAATCAGCTTGGGGACGATTTTCCAACGAAGTGACAAAGCTGTCGAATGACTTCGGCAAACTTCGTAGCAGCATAATTATCCTGAGCAGTTCCTGCAACTCGACACCAGCGTTATCCAATTTTTCGAACAAGTCCTCCGTTTGCTCGATATGCCGCTCGACATCACCACCTTCTTCCAAACTAAGAGCACAGAGCTGTCGCAAAAGAGATGCTTGATTCCCAATCGTCGCTTTGTTGTGGTACGTTTTAAGGTTGTTCCACATTTCACGTGCATTCGTCGATTTCTTGATGAAACGCAGCTGATTATCCTCCACAAAGAATGCGATAATAGCACGGGCCTTTGCATCATCCTTTTTCCACTGCGGCATAGTGGCATCCGCCTCCTCGGGTTTAGCAGCATCAATGACATACCAAATTTCATCACGCTCAAGCATCGTTTGCATGCGATACTGCCATGAAGCGTAATTTGCACCACTGAGCTTGGGAAACACTGCTTTTAGATTGTCCGCCATCTTCTCGTTCCAATCGCGCACGAACAGTTCTCGGAAAAACGCACTTTCTTCCGGATTTTTCGACGAAACACCGCACTTTTCCCGATATCCGACACTGGGGCCAGAACCTGACGGAAGTCCACTAGCAGAATACAGTGGGATAACTCGGAATAATCGGAGAAAAAGGGTTATAAACGCGATTAAACTACGAACAATGGTTTATTAACGTGTTACTCGTACAAAGGAAAACGAACGAATGAAAAATGTATTTGCTCTCTCTCATCATCGTGCTGCTGGTAGCAACATTGGTAGCAACGAGGGGTTGCACGGTGGTTATTCTCCTCCAACATTTTTACGGTTCGGTTGCAGGGCCTGACACCAACCCCCTAGATTTCCGGAGGACTATTCCCCCTAAATGTTCGGAGTACCATAGTGAGCAGTTTAGCTTAGAGTCCTTCTCTAGCACTCGGACGATGATCAGCCACCCCTGACATGGGGAACAGACGCGAATTCGAAATTATTCCGTAAATCTTTCTGGAGTTCTTCTGGACATCGGAATTATTCTGGAAAATATTCATGAAAACTTCTGAATGTCTGTGAATTTTCATTGAATCTTTCAGGGATTCTTGCGAAATAACTTCTGGGATTATTTTGGACATCACTGTAAAAAACATTCAAAATCCATTTGGAATTCTCTTGGGTTTTTTTTTTAGATATTTACGAAAATCCTCAAATAATTCCTTTAGAAATCTCTCTGATAATATTTTAGTGATTTCTCTGTGGATTTTCTGTAAATAGACCTAGGATTCTTCCGGAAATCCTTTTTTAATTCCAAAGCAATTTCCAGAAGAATTTTCAGAAGGATATTTTTAAGAATCCAAGATATTTTTCCGAAGAATATCAATGTAATTTCTGGAAAAATACCAGAACGATTTACGGTTGAATCTTACGAAAAGTTCCGATAGAATTCTTGAATTCAAGTAGAATTCCAGACGTATTTCTCGGCAAGTTTTACGGAAGAATCCCAGCAGAATTTCTTGAAACATTCCAGCGAAATTTCTGGAAGAATCTTCGAAAGATATTTTGAAGCAGGATAACAGAAAGAAATCTGGGGGTATTTCAAAAGAATTTCCGAAAAAATCCTAGGGAGATACTCGAAAGAATAACAGAGTTATCTTGAAAAATTCAGGATGCTCCTAGATCCTAGAAGTAATTCGGGAAGAATTTCCACAAAATCTAGTAGAAAGGATTTGAAGGATCCTCAGAAAGATGTCCGAAAGAATCCCAGAAGGTTTTCCGAAAGAATGCTAGAAAGATATCCGGAAGAATTACTGTAGGATTTTTTCCCAGCAAAATTTCAAGGATATTGATGTAAAAATGTCAGTGGCATTTCTAGAATAATTTCAGAAAGATTTTCGAAAACCTCCTCGAAAGTATTATAGAAGGATTTCCGAAAGCATCTCAGGTGATTTCCGGAAGTATGCCAAAGGTATTCTTATAAGAAACCCAGAAATATTTCCGGAAAAAATCCGGAGTTATTTTCGGAGGAATTCCCGAAGAATTTCTAGCAGAGTGGTAGTACATTTTTTGGCAAAATCTTCTAAAAATATCCAGAAGAATTGCATCAGGATTTTTGGTAGAATCTTCCACAGTATTTCCGAAAGAATCTTCAAGAATTTCGAAGAATTTAATTTCCAGGATTTCAAAAATAATTTTCAAGGAGATAAACGCAAAATCACATACTGATTTCTGCAAAACATGCAATAATATGTACAGAAGAATGGGCCCAGATAGCCGTAGCGGTAAACGCGCAGCTATTCAGCATGACCATGCTGAGGGTCGTGGGTTCGAATCCCGCTGGTCGAGGATCTTTTCGTAAAGGAATTTTTTTCGATTCCCAGGGCATAGAGTATCTTCGTACCTTCCACACGATATACACATGCAAAAATGGTCAATCGGCAAAGAAAGAAAGAAGAAAGCTCTCAGTTAATAACTGTGGAAGTGCTCATAAGAACACTAATCTGAGAAGCAGGCTTTGTCCCAGATGGGACGTAACGCCAGAAAGAAGAAGAATCACAAAAGAATATCTGAAAGAATCTCAGAAATAGCACCGGAATGCTAACGATTTTTTTAGATGAAGCCAAAAGTGATATCTGGAAGGATTCTGTGATTTACAGAAAAACTTAGAGAAAAATCAGAAATAATCTCAAGATTTCCAGAACAATCCCAGAGAGGTTCTGAAGGATTCTTAAGTGATTTAACCCGTAGGCTACGGGGCTGACAACCAAAATTCAAATTGCTCGTATTTGAGCATAACTCCATATTTTTCAGTGATTTTTTTAAGGATTGCTTCACTAATAGTTGTAGTTTCATGAGTGAGGGGAAAGTATAGATTCAGAGTATTGTGGACAAAGTTATTCCAGAACATCTCTGGGTCAGGTAGGGTAAAAATCACATAAACTTCCTTTTAGAACTCATTTATCATTTGGAAACGAAATGTTTTCATACAAAAAGTGAATAGACCCGTTATTTGTAATAAGTTACGATGCAGCAGGATATTAAGAAAAAATAAAATTAACCTAGAACAATGCTAAGGCCTCCAAAACATTCTGAAGTTTTGACCATAATCTACACAGGTTCATAAATTATTTTAAGCGAGTGATGTCCTCGTTTAGTGGTTTACAGGACTCATTTAGCCTTAACAGACGTGTTCACAAATTTTGACAAGATATTGGATATTGGAAGTCATCCAAATCAACCTGGAGTTCAGGTCATTTTGATCTATCAAACCTACTACAGTTTATACTCACCCAATTCCTGTGAAACTTTCTCGTTCCCATCCATAAAGCATCATATGATCCGGAAAGTGTACTGCTATGAATATTGATAATCTGAAGGTCTTCAGAACATACTGTAGTTATGGGCATCAATTTCTATATGCAGCTTGACTTATTATTCAAACAAAATGTTTTCAATACATCCATACTTGATCGCAAATCTCCGTTAGAGTTAAAAAATTGTTTCAGACGTGTTCACAAATTTTGACAAGATATTGGATATTGGAAGTCATCCAAATCAACCTGGAGTTCAAGTCCTTTTGTTCTATCAAATCTACTACAGTTTATAGTCACCCAATTCCCGTGAAACTTTCTCGTTCCTATCCATAAAGCTTCATATGACTCGGAAAGTGTACTGCTATGAATATTGATAATCTGAAGGTCTTCAGAACATACTGAAGCTATGGGCATCAATTTCTATATGCAGCTTGACTTATTATTCAAACAAAATGTTTTCAATATATCCATACTTGATCGCAAATCTCCGTTAGAGTTAAAAAAAAATTGTTTTAGACGTGTTCACAAATTTTGACAAGATATTGGATATTGGAAGTCATCCAAATCAACCTGGAGTTCAAGTCTTTTTGATCTATCAAATCTACTACAGTTTACTTACTTACTTATTTGGCTTTACATCAATTATCTTGATAAAGCCTCGCCAACAATATTTCGCCAATTCCCTCGGTTCATGGCCGCTTCTCTCCATCCTCGACTGTGACCCACGCTCTCCAGGTCCTGGTGTACCTGGTCAATCCACCTAGCTCGCTGCGCCCCACGCCTTCTTGTTCCGACCGGATTCGTGGCGAACACCATCTTTACAGGGTTGTTGTCCGGCATTCTTGCAACATGCCCTGCCCAGCGTATCCTTCCAGCTTTAGCTACCTTCACGATACTGGGTTCGCCGTAGAGTTGAGCGAGCTCGTGGTTCATCCTTCGCCGCCACACGCCGTTCTCCTGCACGCCGCCGAAGATCGTCCTTAGCACTCGGCGTTCGAAAACCCCAAGAGCTTGCAAGTCCTCCTCGAGCATAGTCCACGCCTCATGCCCATAGAGGACTACCGGTCTTATGAGCGTTTTGTACATCGTGAATTTGGTGCGGGGGTGAATCTTTCTTGACCGCAGTTTCTTCTGGAGCCCATAGTAGGCACGACTTCCGCTGATGATGCGCCTTCGTATTTCCCGACTAACATTGTTGTCAGCCGTCAGCAAGGATCCAAGGTAGACGAACTCGTCCACCACCTCGAAGGTATCCCCGTCTATCGTAACACTGCTTCCTAGGCGGGCCCTGTCGCGCTCAGTTCCGCCAACCAGCATGTACTTTGTTTTCGACGCATTCACCATTAGCCCGACTCTTGTTGCTTCGCGTTTCAGGCGGGTGAACAAATCTGCCACCGTTTCAAATTTTCTCCCAATAATATCCATGTCGTCCGCGAAGCAAACAAATTGTCCGGATCTCGTAAAAATCGTGCCTCGACTGTTAAGTCCGGCTCTCCGCATGACACCTTCAAGCGCAATATTGAACAACAGGCACGAAAGTCCGTCGCCCTGTCGTAGTCCCCGCCGAGACTCGAACGAACTGGAGTGTTCGCCAGAGATCTTCACGCAGTTTTGCACACCGTTCATCGTTGCTCTGATCAATCTTGTGAGCTTCCCGGGAAAGCTGTTCTCGTCCATGATTTTCCATAGCTCTATGCGGTCGATACTATCGTATGCCGCCTTGAAATCGATGAACAAATGGTGCGTAGGGACCTGGTACTCACGGCATTTCTGGAGGATTTGCCGCACGGAAAAGATCTGGTCCGTTGTCGAGCGGCCGCCGATGAAACCTGCTTGATAACTTCCCACGAACTCGTTTGCTATAGGTGATAGACGACGGTAGAGAATCTGGGATAGCACTTTATAGGCGGCGTTTAGGATGGTGATTGCACGATAATTTTCACACTCCAGTTTGTCGCCCTTTTTGTAGATAGGGCATATAACGCCTTGCTTCCACTCCTCCGGTAGCTGTTCCGTTTCCCAGATTCTGACTATCAGCCGATGCAGACAAGCGGCCAACCTGTCCGGGCCCATCTTGATGAGTTCGGCTCCGATACCATCCTTGCCAGCGGCTTTGTTGTTCTTGAGCTGTTGAATGGCATCCTTAACTTCCCCCATCGTGGGAGCTGGTTGATTTCCGCTGTCCGCTGTGCTGACGTAGCCATCGCCTTCGCTGTCCTGACCTTCTGTGCCTGTGTTCTCTGCGCCATTCAGGTGTTCATCGTAGTGCTGCTTCCACCTTTCGATCACCTCGCGTCCGTCCGTCAAGATGCTCCCATCCTTATCCCGGCACATCTCAGCTCGCGGCACGAAGCCTTTGCGGGATGTGTTGAGCTTCTGATAGAACTTCCGCGTTTCTTGAGAACGGTACAGCAACTCCATCTCTTGGCATTCCACCTCTTCCAGGCGGCGCTTTTTGTCCCGGAATAGGCGGGTTTGCTGTTTCCGCTTCTGTCTGTATCGTTCCACGTTTTGCCGCGTACCATGCTGCAGCATTGCAGCCCGCGCTGCATTCTTCTCCTCTAAAACCTCCTGGCACTCCTCGTCGAACCAATCGTTTCTTGAGCTCCGTTCCACATATCCGACAACGCTTTCGGCAGCGTCGTTAATGGCTGCTTTGACTGTCCTCCAGCAGTCCTCAAGAGGGGCCCTATCGAGCTCGCCCTCATCCGGCAACGCTGCCTCAAGATGCTGCGCGTACGCATTGGCGACATCCGGTTGTTTCAGCCGCTCGAGATTGTACCGGGGCGGGCGTCGGTACCGTACATTGTTGATGACGGATAGTTTTGGGCGCAGTTTCACCATCACCAGGTAGTGGTCGGAGTCAATGTTGGCGCCACGATAGGTTCTGACGTCGGTTATGTCGGAGAAGTGCCGTCCATCGATCAAAACGTGGTCGATTTGCGATTCTGTCTGCTGAGGTGATCTCCAGGTGTACCGATACGGGAGGCTGTGCTGGAAATAGGTGCTACGAATGGCCATGTTCTTGGAGGCGGCAAAATCTATCAGTCGTAGGCCGTTCTCGTTCGTCAGCCGGTGGGCGCTGAACTTTCCAATCGTCGGTCTGAACTCCTCCTCCTGGCCAACCTGAGCGTTCAAATCTCCTATGATGATCTTGACGTCGTGGCTTGGGCAGCGGTCGTACTCGCGTTCGAGCTGCGCGTAAAATGCGTCCTTGTCATCATCAGTGCTTCCGGAGTGTGGGCTATGCACGTTGATTATGCTGAAGTTAAAGAATCGGCCTTTGATTCTTAACTTGCACATTCGTTCATTGATCGGCCACCACCCGATCACGCGCCTTTGCATATCACCCATCACTATGAAAGCTGTTCCCAGCTCGCGTGTGTTGCCGCAGCTCTGGTAGATGGTATGATTACCTCTAAACGTTCGCACCAATGCTCCTGTCCAGCACACCTCCTGCAGCGCTACGATGTCGAAACCGCGGGTCTTCAGTACATCGGAGAGTATGCGAGTACTTCCAATGAAGTTGAGAGATTTGCAGTTCCACGTACCGAGTTTCCAATCGCTAGTCCATTTTCGTCGCTGTGGTCTTTGCCGATTGTTCCGGTCCGTATTCTCTCGTTGACGTTCCTGTGCTGATGTGTTTTTACGGTTGGCTTGCAGGGCCTGACACCAACCCCCTAGATTTCCGGAGGACCATTCCCCCTAAATGTTCGGAGGGCCATAGTGCGCAGTTTAGCTTAGAGTCCTTCTCTGGCACTCGGACGATGATCAGCCGCCCCTGACATGGGGAACAGACGCTGTTGTGAGCCGCTCCTAACGTGGAGTACAGACGCTCCAGGTTTGCAAAAGCAAACCCCCCCTTCCCTGTCAGCATACGACCAAAGTTCCCACCGGGGGTTGGTTACCCGATCTTCCCCAAGGTTACTCGTACCCCGGCCAGTACCACGAGGAGGTAGGGATAGGAGTTGCTGGGCAAGAGGCTAAGGACCGCACAAAGGGGTCTATTTTATTCCTGCAGGTACGCATACCCCCTACTACAGTTTATACTCACCCAATTCCCGTGAAACCTTCTCGTTCCTATCCATAAAGCTTTATATGACTCGGAAAGTGTACTGCTATGAATATAGAATATCTTAAGGTAACTGAGCGATCATCTTTTCCGAAACGTCTCGTAAAAAATACGTCGGCAGAAAAAATACAAATTCTTTCTTGAATATACGCTACAACAAATTGGCACAGTCGTCTTGTTTCCACCACATAATTTACAGTTAATGATGTATACGAACGATACATAGAGCGTCCGTATTGCAATAATCGTTCCACCTTTCGTAAGGCAAAATATATGATTTTCGATGGTCTACTTCACAGCGTGTAGTTCATCATCATCATCATCATCATCACCATCATCATCTACATGATTGATTTGATTCCTGTAAACGCATCTTAACATTCGTAAAAACTTCCAGCTAACAACGTGCTCAGTGATTTCCAAAAACTCATGCAAATAATTTAATACACGCTGCAAGAGACATTTTTGAAATTAGTGGAGGTGCTCAGTACCCTTGAATGTCCATATGTCATTTCAAAAGCTTTGCAGATGTCTCTAGAGCACTGTTTCTCAACCTTGCTAACGGTGAAAAAACGGCTCGCTGTGAGGGGTTCGTTTCAGCGTGCTTTTTACTTGGTCGGCGGTCCGCGGACCCCCTGTTGAGAAGTGGAACTGTTATAATAAATGTTGTTAACAAGTGAAAAACTATACCAGAAACTTTTTTTTAACTTTAACGGAGATTTGTGATCCAAGAAGACCTTAAAATGTTCAATATTCATAGCAGTACACTTTCCGAGTCATATAAAGCTTTATGGATAGGAACGAGAAGGTTTCACGGGAATTGAGTGAGTATAAACTGTAGTAGATTTGATAGATCAAAAAGACTTGAACTCCAGGTTGATTTGGATGACTTACAATATCCAATATCTTGTAAAAATTTGTGAACACGTCTGAAACATTTTTTTTTAACTCTAACGGAGATTTGCGATCAAGTATGGATATATTGAAAACATTTTGTTTGAATAATAAGTCAAGCTGCATATAGAAATTGATGCCCATAACTACAGTATGTTCTGAAGACCTTCAGATTATCAATATTCATAGCAGTACACTTTCCGGATCATATGATGCTTTATGGATGGGAACGAGAAAAGTTTCACAGGAATTGGGTGAGTATAAACTGTAGTAGGTTTGATAGATCAAAATGACCTGAACTCCAGGTTGATTTGGATGACTTCCAATATCCAATATCTTGTCAAAATTTGTGAACACGTCTGTTAAGGCTAAATGAGTGCTGTAAACCACTAAACGAGGACATCACTCGCTTAAAATAATTTATGAACCTGTGTAGATTATGGTCAAAACTTCAGAATGTTTTGGAGGCCTTAGCATTGTTCTAGGTTAATTTTATTTTTTCTTAATATCCTGCTGCATCGTAACTTATTACAAATAACGGGTCTATTCACTTTTTGTATGAAAACATTTCGTTTCCAAATGATATATGAGTTCTAAAAGGAAGTTTATGTGATTTTTACCCTACCTGACCCAGAGATGTTCTGGAATAACTTTGTCCACAATACTCTGAATCTATACTTTCCCCTCACTCATGAAACTACAACTATTAGTGAAGCAATCCTTAAAAAAATCACTGAAAAATATGGAGTTATGCTCAAATACGAGCAATTTGAATTTTGGTTGTCAGCCCCGTAGCCTACGGGTTAAGGAAGAATCCTAGGGGAAACTGACAAAGAATTTTAGAGTTTTAGAGCTCGTAACATCAATAAGAAATTTAATTTATAAATTTTTATCCAGGTGCATTTAAGAACATCCAAATTAAATAACAGTTCAAAGTGTAAAATACCATTATCATGAGTTTTCGAGGATATAGATATGTTTGTTATTTGATATTTAAGTTCTTGAAGCATGCTGTCTGAATATTTACAAGTAATTATAATAAATAAGTATGTAAGCAACAGTAACAATTTCAATTTATCCCCATAATTGAACGACAATTTTAATTAGAATGTGCCTCCACCACATCATCCCTCTCAGAAGGATTTTGATTCTCATTTTGTTTTTGCGGTGATTCGCTCCCAATATGACAATTCGTCCGGTGGGGTGTGCTGCTGTCGTCATGATGATGGTTGACGAGAGCAATGTCAAACTCATTCATGGTTTCAAAACATTCGGAACAAAATATTTATTTTCACCGCTTACTTCACTTATTTATGAAATTGGATGAGATCCAATGGTAGAGAATTCATTTATCTACCCAATGGTATTTTAGAGGCAGCAGAGAATGTCCCGAAGCGTGTTTTATTCAAGCGCAAAAATCACTCAGGCGAAAGTTCCAATGAAACTAACCTCACATATCCTGGTTTTCCAACCTCAAACTAGTGCTCCTACCAGCCGGATCTCAATTTTTATGAAAGTAGTGCAATAATACAAAAAACAAACGTATGTAGAACATAGAGAATGGATATTCCTACCTTTTCCGCATAACTGTTTCACTGTGAACCGTCTTATATCAGGAAAATAAATCATTTTTCCCCACAGCGGCATGTGATGGATGCGTGAAAAATCAAATCTCTCATCATCTGATTAGTTGCGCTATCAAAGTATAGTCGGCTAACAGTAGTAGCCATGATTTGTGTGTGCTATCTTTCGCGCCAGAAGCAGCAATGTTGCCTGTTCAGAAGTTAGATGAGCACTGTTGAAGTACACTGCGGAACACGTTTTTGTCTCAAGCACCAAAATACCGCTGTTTACTAATTTAAGGGTTGCTGAGTCCATTGCCGTTTTCAGAAATATCACGGCACGTCTAGTTTTCGAGATATTAACTGCTGAAAATGTAAAATTTGACTGTTTCAGCCAACTTGCATGCAAGTTTGCCAGCTTGTACGGCAATTTATTCGCTTAATTTGTCACAGAATTCAAGCTTCATGTATAAAACAATTGTTATCAACAAAGTTCATAATAGTTTCAATGGTAAATGATATTTTTTGGTCGTTGAGAAAGGTATTGTATTCTGCCATAAAAGAGAAATGAAGAATTTTATATGAAGACTACAAGCATGTTGGAAAAAATCGATTTAAACTAAATTTTATCGTGAAATTTCAACTAAATTGTGTCTAAATTGAAAGTTCAAGTCCTATTTAGCATGTTTGAAAGAGTATACCACAAAAAAGATTTATCAAACTACATACATTAAAATTTATGTAAACATCAATTAAACCAGTGTTTTATGCAACTTTGGCGACCTGTAGCTAAAAATTGTGACGTGCTGGAACATTTCTGAGAACGGCATCAGATTTAGCGACCCAAAATCTAATAGAAAAACATAATTTGATACTTGAGACACGCAAAAATGTCATTTTTGTTACGCTGTGGTATTTGCGATTGGGTATAAATCAATAACTAATTACTGAGACGTCCGATTTGAAAACGGTCTTCGACAATGTTGTAGCTGATGAATGTAGGGAGTCGATGCCCGTTATGGACCCTTTACGTATTATGGACCCCCTACAGAAAAACATAAAATTAACACTCAAATCAACCTTATTCCTATGAAAATCCACCGGGGGAACTTCGATTGCATTGTTAGTCAGTAGTTTCAGGCAAAATATTTGGTTTGAGGCGCAAAAAAACAGATATTTGAACAGTTTTGTAAATGAAACCACACAAGAGGGTCCATAATACGCATTTCCAGGTGGTTCCATAATAGGCACGTCGGCAGCGAGCCGGATTACATGGGAATCAAATGGAGGGTCCATAATACGCAACGTCAAATTTGTAAACAATCCTATTATGGACCCCGGGAGGGTCCATAATAGGCATTCGGACAACAGTTTTCTAAATGTTCAACGCCGAATCTCGGCAATTCGAATTTTTTGCTGAGATCTCGGCGAACGTTACCGAGATTTCGGTAAATTTTTTACCGAGAATCGTCAAATTATTACCGAGATATCAGCTGTTGGGTTCTCGGCGAAACCGTTTAAGTGTGTATATTTCTCTGGGAAAATCGTATGAATTTATATGTTGCATGGGTGTACTGTAAAGTAAAGACATTGAACTTGTTATTACACTCCACAAAACGTATATCCGCCTGATATATAATTGCGGAAAGGCGTCGAGAACAAATTTCAGCTACTAAGGGGTCCATTACTAGCATTGACACCCTATCTCACAGTATCAACGTAGCTCTAATCCCCAAGAGCACATGGGCACACACTACGACCGATTGAATTCATTGATTCCTTTTCCCATAGTAATTCCCATACAAACTTTGAAGGGTTTGTGTAGTCTCAGTTTTCATCCGAATGAGCTCAAATTTTGGGAGGATACTCAGAATTTGAACTAGAATCGAATGAGCGGTGTGGAGCAAACACGATTTTTTGAACCACTCTAATAAGCAGGACATGTATATTGTCCTACCCTAAACTTGACTGTTACATATTAAAGCCAAAAAATGCCCCCATCTTCAACGTTCGATCGTTCGCTATCAAGCCAGACCAGATGATGCAATCGTTTGCAACTTTAGTCATCACTGCCTATTGCATTCTCAGCCTTAAATGCTCACTAGCCTCCCTATACAGTACGCAATTCTAGGTATCCCAACCCAACCAAGCAAATACTTCCAGAGTCGATGGGGACTTACCTCGTACTGTGACTGTCCGCGTTTCCGCCGCCTCAAACTGAATACTGGCTGATTGTTGGGCATCGCACCATTACCTGCCCCATCGGGATCGCCTTCCTCTGGCGCCAGGTTGATGATAAGATTCCCCTATCGAATACGATGAAGGTTATTCAGCATGCAATGATCAATTTCGATTTCAATATTAGGTACATACATTCCCTGGACGAGACTCGTTATCGCTAATATCGTCGTCGGAAGAATCTACCAATAGTCGCTGCTTCTGCGTCATTTCAAATCAGCGCTTTGTTACTGCTCCGATTGACTGTTTAACGATATACTTGCGACGATCGACGCGCCACCATATTTCATATAACGGAGTGTATTAGAACTAACTTGGAGGTGATGATTTGGAGGTTAAAATCCCCTCCAAACACTAGCGATTTTGCGGTGGGATGTTGACGTTTGATGACGAATACAGATTTCTTCCACGCGCAAATAAGTCCAGATTCCTGAATCCAGCGCCAGGAAAGTCGATTCGCTGTCCGGGTGGACCATGCACAAAGTATACTATCACTATTTTTTGTTTTGACCTCGAGACATTCGCACAGGTACTTCCAGTTCCACTTCCTCTCGTATGACTAATCGCTTTTGTTTTGGAGGCAAAGGCGATAGCAAGCAGCAAAGTATCTGTACACAAGGTAATGTTAATTATGTTTTTTCTCATTTTCATTATGAGATTCGTTGCATATTTATATAAAATTTTCTAAGCTCAACTATTTCTACCTTAATATAAAAACTGTTGTTGGTAAATTTTGGCTCATCTGAAATTTATTTCAAATTGCTTTTGCGAATGTGGGAGAAAATAATTATATATTTATGGTAGGCTATATGGTCAAAGCAGAGACGAATTTCGTCTCTGGTCAAAGTACTCTCGAAAACTTTATTGAAAAGTGATATTCCCATACATTTTGAAACAAATACTTCATATCTTTTCATTTTTCTCAATTTCTATTAAATTTAATTATTTGATAATCGAGGGAATCTGTTACCTTTTATGCTCATGTACTTTTAGCCAAACGGAGAATGCGACACGCTCAGAAAATCTATGTTGTATGGGACTCTGCACTGTTTTGATTTTGTAAAGGATTTTGACGTTTACTGGCCTTGTTGTTTACTAACTTCATGGCAGAGTGAAAGAGAGAGGATGATTTTTGTGCAGAGCCCCATTAACTAGGGTCTCAGCGTTCGACTACTAAATTTTAGCTCATTTAGCAATTTTTGCATAGTTTTTTTCGGTTTAGAATTAATGATGATGTCGATTGCTATTTTTGATACATCGAAATCATAGGAGATTCCGCTTGAGTATCAAACATAAAAATTCTGAAATATTTGTTTCCAGTCTTAGAGTAGATTGATTTTAGCGTGCTCCCAAATTCTTATTCGAATTCCAATTAGTTAACACAAAATACGCCAGAATGCGCTTCAAGCCGAAAAATGAATTTAGGGTGGCGATGAAAATAGGGAAAATAGTAGTTTACGCAACAAAGTAGGTGCAGAATGATGATTTTTACAGCACGAGTCGTACGGTTATCCAACAAGGCTTGCCGGATGCGCTCTACTTCCGAAGTAGGGTATCTTGCAAAGAAACCGAGAAAAACCCATTTTCGGCAAATTGCGTTTTCTAACGATTGACCGAACTTACAATACTTTAGTTGGTTAAGTTTGGAATCAAGCTTCTAAGATTGCACTAAAACTTTTAAGGCACTAATCTTGCGCACTTTTTATTTTGACTTTGTTCACTAGCCAAAAGCTTAAAATAAGATCAGGGACTATGTCTCCAGTTTAGTGCCTACACACAAAAATAAATCTTAGATTTACACGTAACGTAATTTTAGCCTCAATCATGCAAAGCCATTTGTCATGTACAGGTTGGACTCGATTATCCGGAGACTCGATTATCCGGGGACTCGATTATCCGGAATTTTAGAATCGATTATCCGGAATTCGTTTTTTGATGTTCTTGTTTTTCAATTTTTATGCACAAATCTGAGATAATTTAGTATTGCAATATACAATATGAATGGTTTTGCAGTTTTATGTTTGAAAGAAAAAGGGTGTTTAAAAAAGTGTTTTTTTGCGTATGCCGGTCAAAATTTTTGTTTTCTTGTAAAGACCCCTACTGTTCCTAGAAAAAAATTCTGGCTACGCCACTAGATCATATAAATAAAATAACGAATACAGATAATATTTAAGTTCTTTTATCAAAGATATAAATTGTTTTCTTTGTGATTCGATTATCCGGAGGATTCGATTACCCGGAGTGAAAAAAAAATCGACACTCCGGATAATCGAGTCCGACCTGTATTATTCAATGATAAAAGGGGTCATGCACAAATTACGCCACGCTCCAAGGGGGGGAGGGGGTCAAGCCAAGCGTGACAAGCCTTACAAACAGTGTTGCCACAAGTACAGATTTATCTGGAAAGGTACAGATTTTATGATAAATTTTGGTACAGATTCTGTACGGTACAGATTACAGATTTTCACGAAAAAGTACAGATTGGTACAGATTTTTACAATTGGCGATTTTTGTAACACAAAATCCAAAAGATGCGTGAAATTCGGGATTAATTTCCACGAAACTTTTATTTAAAAATACTATTTTCATAGAATATAACAATATTAATATAATAAGTAAAATTATTACAATAAAAATATGGTGAATATTAGTAGGATTTTGAGGGTTATTTCATCAATTTATGTTGGATGTGGTACAGATTTTGGTTACAGATTTTTGGAATCTCTGGTACAGATAAAAAAGATTTTTGAGCCTTCGGTACAGATATAAATGTGGCAACACTGCTTACAAAATTTTCGAAGCACTCATACAAAAAACGTGACGAAGGGGGGGGGGGGAGGGGGTCAAAAAAGACGAAATTTAGCGTGACATAATTTGTGTACCATCCCAAACCTACAAACACATCTATTATATCCAACATTGCTAGCAAAATCCATAATATTGAACACGAATCGTCTTCTCTTAAAGAACGTTGCATGCAAATCGACTCGGTTTACATGATTTTCATGCCGAAAATTCAATCATAAATAATGCACATCAAATGATAAGCCGTCGATTCATCCATGTGCATTATATATGACAGAATATTCAGCGTAGAATCATGTAAACCGAGCAATCTTGTTTGCAATTTCACTTTCTAGATGCAAGAAAGCATGCAATATTGGCGAATGTTGGATATAAAATCATGAAATGTTTCAATTTCACTCAAGATTGCAAGCCTTTTCGAATGCAATGAGGCAGTTTACATTATGTATAGTTGAATATTCTGTTATAACTCGTTTTACATGATTATGATAAAAGTTCACGTGTCACGTAAACTTAGGATTTTTTTTGCTGTGTGATTATGATAAAAGTTTACGTGTTACGCAAATTTAGGAATAGTTTGCTGTATAGTGGTCCGATTGACATGAAATTTTCACCATGTTGGGACAAGTGGACCATTTAGTTCAAATCTTCATTTGAACTAAATTTCTTCGTCTCACTCTAACAATAATCATCAAAACTTTGTGGAAGCAAATCTCGAGTTTTAGTGAACTGATGAAGCTGAAAATTTATCGGGTTGTGCACTACATATATAGAATCATAGTGATACATTTTCACATCGATATATGGAGTGGTTCTTGAGATTTTCTTCTTGAAATGGATAGGGTGATTATGATGACGTCCCGTGCGGCCTTAAGAGAAGACGATTCGTGTTCAATATTAAGGATTTTGCTAGCAATGTTGGATATAATAGATGTGTTTGTAGGTTTTATCATTGAATAATACATGAGAAATGGCTTTGCATGATTGAAGCTAAAATTACGTTACGTGTAAATCTAAGATTTTTTTTAGTGTGTATTCTCAGAAATCTCTTCAAGAATTTCCCCGATATGTTTTTGATTGATTACTTCAATGACTTCTTCATGAAATGCTTCATGTGTTCTAGGTTCTTCCAGGTATTCAAGGATTTGGAAAGATTCCTTGAAAGAACTTCGAGAAGCCTCTCTTAGGATTGCTTCACTTTTTTTCCGGGATTCATTTTTTCGGAATATTTTCAAGGATTATTTTTGATATTTCTTTGTGAATGTTTTCAAAAACATTCCAAAAATTCTTCCTGCAATTTGAGATAAATATATCTACAATAATTAAATATTTGTAAGAATAATCAGAAATATCTATAAATTTCTGCATGCTATTATTCAATTAACCTAATCCACTTGCAAGTTACTCCTAAAGCTCCTCTAAAAATAAATCCATACGTGCCTTTTGTGATTTATCTAGAAATCCTTTGAGGGGACCTTTAAACTGGTTCTGCCAAAAGTTACCCATTTGTTTCAATTTTTCAAGTTTAACTTGAATAATGAAAGCTTGAATTTCTGCAATGAATTTATTTGAAAGTAATTCCCTCGGAGACACCACAATGAGTATTCAAAAATGCATTTAAAAACCATGAGTTTCTCCACGGATTCCCACAAATATTACTTCAGGGATTCTGTCTAGAATTCTTACTCGACTCCAACCATGTATTCACTTTTTTCCATGTTAAATTGTTCAAAGATTGTTCCAGAATTTTTGATCGGATTGATCTAGAGATTTCTTTGTAAATAGTCTTAGAGATACTTCTTAGAATTCCTCTGGTAATTTCTTCAGGCTTTCTGTCATAAAACAACTCGAAATTTTTGTTGAGATATTTTACTATAATTCCTTGTAGTAGTTCTTCCTTCTTCTTATTCTTCTTTATGGCGTTACGTCCCCAATGGGACAGAGCCTGCTTCTCAGCTTAGTGTTCTAATGAGCACTTCCACAGTTATTAACTGAGAGCTTACTATGCCAATGACCATTTTTGCATGTGTATATCGTGTGGCAGGTACGAAGATACTCTATGCCCTGGGAAGTCGAGAAAATCTCCAACCCGAAAAGATCCTTGACCGGTGCGATTCGAACCCACGACCCTCAGATTGGTCTTGCCGAATAGCTGCGCGTTTACCGCTACGTCTATCTGGGCCCCTAGTTCTTCCAAGACCTGCTTTAAAACAACATCTCCAAAAATCCGTTTTACCTACGAAATGCGTAAGAAAATCATCGTTTGTTGTTGGATAAAGGGCTTTTTGTGGATTAATTGTTTGAACGCAATAAGAAGAACTTCAATGCATATTGTAGCCAAATGTGAGCTCATTAGGTTTGAACATACCACCTGCTGAAGTGAATCAAAAGTGCCAAGCATAGGATCCTCCTCCCTACCATATGTAAAATTACCCAAGGATGACCACAATGTACTAGCCTCCTAGAAGTTCATAAATAACTACATACTGATTAAAAAACGAAATACGCGTATCTGTCAAAGGATACAAACTCTAGTGGAATTAAATGGTATAGTACTAAATTCGGTTTTTTCATCTACTTATAGGTATTCTACTAAACAGCTCTACTAGGTATTTATTATAAATAAAGGATTTCCTCTTGACAAATCTTTCAATATTCTTCAAGAAACTCGTTCAATAGTCACTTCAGGAATTCCTCCATCCCCTATGCATTTTTCTAAGAATATTTCAACACAATTTTTAGTTTCCTGGGATGTCTTGAGGGATTTCTTAGATGACTTCTCCTCAAGTTCTGCATAGGAAGTCTTTGGGAGACTGCTACAGTTTTAGGGGTTTTTGTTAAACTACTTTGGGGGCTCCACCCGGATGTTTTGTCAAACATTCGCACAAGATTTTTTTTTATGATTTCTTGCAAAAATTTCTCCAAATAATTTACCAGTGACTACTTAAGGAATCTCACCAGTAAATAATTCACAGGTTCCTGAGTAATATTTCTAGGCTCTGTTCAGATAAAATTTTCCTAAAACGTTCCCAAAAACTATCCACGAATTCCAGCAAAGATTTATGTAACAATTTTTCAATCTAATACAGTCGATTCTCCACAACTCGATATACTCTATAACTCGATGAGTATTTTGATCCCTTAAAATTTCCATACATTGTGCTCTCCATAATTTTTGTTTGAAGATGACTTGCAAGTTGTAATACAAGTTGAAAAACATGAGAATGAAAAAAATAGTGTCAGTAAAAATAACGTGATTTTTCGAGTATTTAGAAAAAAAGTTTTCAAATAATAGTTTGTAAAATACTATCAACAATACAACATTGATTTCTTACAGAAGTGCTGATATATGTATTGGAAGTACAGAAATTCGTTCCTTCCAGAGGCGTCGCGTGGTCCAATTATCAACCTGTGCACTTCAGATTTAGTGTCATATTATTTTTGCATTGTTGGGTTCATACCATTTTTTTAAAGTTATTAAAAATGTGTAACCACTGGCTACTAACCTTCGATTTAAAATATAATTTTCATCCGATCTCTCAGTTGATTCAAAATATTTAAGATTTTATGTGCTTAGTTTGATTTATTAACTCAACATCATCATTATGGGTATATTGTAAAATTGAATATTATAATTATGTGGGTCATCAGTGACGGTATTGGGGCCCAGATAGCCGTAGCGGTAAACGCGCAGCTATTCAGCATGACCATGCTGAGGGTCGTGGGTTCGAATCCCGCTGGTCGAGGATCTTTTCGTAAAGGAAATTTTCTCGATTCCCAGGGCATAGAGTATCTTCGTACCAACCCCCCCGCGAAGTGACAGATAACGCAATTTTCACGTACCTACTTTCAACGTAAACAATGGGGCCATCCACCGCTGCCGGCACGATTTTTCACTATGGAAGATCGGGATTTTGTTTCGTTGTTGACGGAAGCAAAACAACGAATGGAATGATATTGAATAAGGGCGAGTCCGATGTTCTCTTCTTGCAACGAAAATAAATTTATTAAAATCATCAAGTTTTAGCACCAAATGAACCAAACAGCGCATCAATTCGTTCGGTAAGGATTGAATGGCTTATTTGTATTATGTTTTTCGGGAAATAATTTCATGAGGAGTATTGTTCTATAAAGTGATGATAAGAGGTTAATTGTTTATGACGAACATGTTTCATGGCTTGACGGAGTAAAATTATCGGGCGCAATTAGATGATTAGTTTTTTTTTTCTTGGTTCTGCGTTATACTTACAAAACAGCCTAACTGATTTTGTGGATACTCTTCACTGTAAGATCAAAGTACCCTTTAAAGGGTAAAAAAGTACCCTCTTTGAGAGAAACTAGTTTAACTCATTAAAAGAGTAAAGGGCCTTTACTCTTTAAAGAGTAAACGGCTTGTACGTCAAATCAACGAGTGAATTTTACCCATTATTGCCGACAATTTTTTAATGAAAATGGGTAAAATTTACTCTGTTTCCATTTCTTGTATATTTTGATATTAAATGCTACTTTAACAAAGAAATATCAATGTAAAACATTAAATGCAGGTTTAGAGTATGTTTATTTTATACAGATAATCAATTGAATTACAAATTTGGTTTAAACATGCACTTTAGTTGAAACATCAACGGGAGAACAGCGTCGGCTCCGAATGGCTTGTGTCCTAACAATCCAGTATTTCCGTATTCCCTGATTCATTTCCCGAGGTATTCCGCGGATGGAATACCAGCACATCTCGGTAGCGATAGGTATTTTCAATCCGAATCCTCGACTCTGGAGTTTCAATGCAACTTGTCCTGTAATTTGTGAAACAAACTGATATTCATATTATTCATTTAATCAGCTGCACTTACCTCTAGTCTATTTTTCGATGCTCTAACTATATATTTTTTTCTTATAAAAATGTTCCGCGAATAAGTCAGGATCACCATTTTGAAGTTCAAGAAACTTTTCACCCTTTAATGGGTAAATGCTTCGAACTTCAATATGGGAGAAAAGTACCCTTTATTTCGCATTTGAAATTACTCTGTATTTTGACGTTTCCATACATCAGGAAAAAGTGGGTATTTTTTCCACATTAAAGAGTAATGACGAGTTTATGTTGATGCGCTAAAAAAGGTGTGGTACACAAATTATGTCACGCTAAATTGGGACTTTAACGACCACTTGTCACAATTTATGCACCTTACCTTGTGAGGCTTGTCACGCTATGTCTGACCCCTCTCCCCTCTGGAGCGTGTCGTAATTTGTGCATGACTTGTATTGTATAAAAATCTCGAGAACTTATTCAAACAGACAAGTTAGAAAAGTGAGCAAACTTATTCTAACGATCCTACGTGTTTCTCAGTCGAAATTCGCTTTAGGTAAACTCGATTTTTCACTTTTAGATCGTTGAATTCCAGGATTCACAACATAACACAACGATACCGTTCCGTTATATGGAAATACAAAGTGATTTAACCACGAGTCGATTCTACACTAGTACAAAAACGTCTTGAGTACTTAATTGAATGAAACGGTGTATTATTTTGCCCATTTATTTCTTGTGGAAAATAATAAAAACTACCTAGTTTTTGAACGCAATTTGATTGCATGCAAAATTGAAGGGATGTACATTGTACACAGCGAAACATTGTTGAAAAGGGGATTTATTTTAAAACAGTTGGTGACTAATTTACTCAAAACCGTATAAAAACTACTCACATCGATTGTTTCCATGAACAGATGGATGAGTTCTCTAAAACTCTTCTCAGGAGAAACTATTAAAAAAGTCATTTAGATTAACATTAATTTAAATCGAACTACCATTAATTTAAATTGAAATTTCGGAGGATTCCGGGAACAAGACTACCCAGACAACCAAAATGTACGTATAACGAAATCATCTGGAGGCTTTTTATGTGCAAAATTTCACTTAAAGGCATTCTACGCGAAAAGTACAAAAGTGGAGGCGATATACGTGCATATATTATGTGATGAATAATAGCATACAGTGCGAGTGAATAAATTTTCTACTGAACTAACCTGTGATCTTATGCGACTTAACTTATGGTAACAAATGTTGGTTTGACAGCTGCTGCTAGCTGGATTAGTTCGACTTACCTTGTACGAGTGTACGGGATGTAACAAAATGTACAAATGATCTCAGAAAAAAAGCGTTTTATGCGATCATCAATCTGACGATTTTATCTAACGTGTTTTGCGGGTTTGATGTAATTTATATGAATTTTTTTTTTTTTTTACTAGTTCGTTTATTTGGGGCTCAAATGCGTGTAACGCTTTACGGAGCCGAAGTTCATTTTTGTACTATTTACAATTTATTTACATTTTCATTACCAAAGTTAGTATGGGATGGAGCCAGGGTACTCGTGGCAACTCGAGGTTAATGGTCACAATTTTGAAAGGGAAGGACATGGTAAGGATTGGGTTTAGGGTTCTCTGCAGCTCATCCGGGAGGTATAGCGTGGTAGCTCTATTATCGTGTCATGGCGTTGGTACCAATTTCTTGCCGGTATTCGTCTGCCGGATGGCCAGGATCCTCAATCCAACACAAAAGGGACAACACAGAGAAAAAAAAACTGGAGAAGAGAACACAAGAGAATTAAACTTTTATACAAGACAAGCGAAGGAAATCGTAAATTGCGACCATATAAGTGAAATCGCGGGTGCCCAACACATCTCTAACTGGAACATAGGGTTGTCTACCTCGGGCCGCAAGGGTATCCAAAAGTTGCGCTCTGGAGGCGTCCATATCCGGGCACTGCCAAACTACGTGATCGATGTCATCATAACCGGAACCACACCTACTACAAATATTGCTCAGCGCGAGGTTAATCCTATGTAGATGTGCATCTAGCGAGTAATGGTTGGCCATAAGTCTTGACATCACGCGAATGAAATCTCGACTTATGTCCAAACCTTTCCACCAGGCTCGCAAGGAAACTCTAGGAATTATGGAATGTAACCACCGTCCCAGTTGGTCATTTAGCCAATCGCTTTGCCAACCGTGAAGAGAATTTTGACGTACTAAATGAAAAAATTCATCGTGTGAAATTCGTCTATCATAAATCTCACCTTCCTCAGCGCCCACCTTTGCGAGAGAGTCCGCCTTCTCATTGCCATAAATTAAGCAATGTGAGGGGACCCATACAAAGGTAATCTTATATGATCTTTCGACCAGTGCACACATCTGCTCTCTTATTTTTGTAAGAAAGTAAGATGCATGCTTTACAGGTTTCATCGATCGGAGAGCCTCAATAGAACTGAGACTATCCGAGAAGATGAAGAAGTGGTCTGCGGGCATGTTTGAGATCATCCCCAAAGCGAAGTTGATTGCTGCCAGCTCAGCAACATAAACCGTGCAAGGTTCCTGAAGTTTTCGGAAGGCGGAAGAGTTTTCATTGAAGACACCGAAGCCAGTGGATCCATTTATACGGGACCCGTCAGTGAAATATCTCCTGTAGGAATCGACATTCTGGTACTTTGCGTTAAAAATACGTGGGATAGTAATACATCGAAGTTGATCTGGAATTCCATGAATAGCTTGTTTCATGGATAGATCATATTCAACAGAGGAACTGTCATTGGTGAAGCGTACACGTGGGGGGTTGTAACATGGAAGGCTAATGTCAGATGACATGTAGTAGAGATAAACTCTCATGAATTTTGACTGAGCATTCAGTTTGAGCAATTCTTCGAAATTTTCGATAACGAGTGTGTTGCTCACTCCACACTTAATCAGTATTCTTAGCGAGAGCTCCCAGAATCGGTTCTGTAGCGGTAAAACCCCTGCCAGAACCTCTAGGCTCGCATTATGTGTTGAGTGCATACACCCTAAGGCGATACGCAAACAACGATATTGAATTCGTTCCAATTTAATCAGGTGGCAGTTTGCTGCTGAGAGAAAACAGAAAGAGCCATACTCTAGAACAGAGAGAATGGTTGTTTTATAGAGTTTTATGAGGTCTTCCGGGTGAGCACCCCACCATGTTCCGGTAATTGTTCGTAGAAAATTGATCCTTTGTTGGCATTTTTCCGTTAAATGCCTAATATGGGTTCGCCAAGTGCCTTTTGAATCAAACCAGACCCCAAGGTATTTTGAAGTCAAAGACTGGTCGATGTCTGTTCCCAAAAGCTTAAGCTTCAGTTGGGCAGGATTCCGCTTCCTAGAAAATACAACCAGTTGAGTTTTTTGCGGAGCAAACTCGATCCCTAAGTTTCTAGCCCAAGTGGATAGATTATCAAGGGAATTTTGCAATGGTCTTTGCAGGATTTCCGCTCGTGGACCCTTCATAGAGACCACAGCATCATCTGCAAGTTGTCTAAGCGTGCATGGTTCTTCCAAACAGTTGTCAATATCTTTAACATAAAAATTATAAAGCAAGGGACTCAGACATGAGCCTTGGGGAAGGCCCATATAGCTAATTCTGGAAGTTGTCAGTTGACCGAGAGTGAAGCTCATGTGTTTTTCTGACAACAGATTGTACAAGAAATTATTCAATATTCCAGGTAATCCACTATTGTGCAGGCTTTCTGACAATATTTCTATGGAAACTGAATCAAAAGCGCCCTTAATATCCAAGAAAACCGAAGCCAATTGCTCCTTGTCCGCAAAGGCTAGTTGAATATCTGATGAAAGCAACGCTAGACAATCGTTTGTTCCTTTGCCCTTGCGAAAGCCAAATTGTGTACTGGAAAGCATGTTGTTTGATTCGACCCAGTGATCGAGTCGGGATAGGATCATTTTTTCTAACAATTTCCTTAAACATGATAACATAGCGATCGGGCGGTACGAATTATGATCAGACGCTGGTTTCCCAGGCTTTTGAATAGCTATTACTTTGACCTGTCTCCATTCAGGTGGAACAATGTTGTGTTCCATGAATGAGTTGAACAGGTCAAGCAACCGTCTTTTAGCGATATCAGGGAGATTTTTAAGAAGATTGAACTTAATCATATCGCTTCCCGGAGAGGAGTTGTTTGATGAAAGAAGAGCCATAGAAAATTCCAGCATAGTGAATGGTCTATCCAAAGCATCGTCTCTTGGAGTTTCCCAAAAAGGCGGATGAGCTGGAACTGAGTCTGGACAGACCTTTTTTGCGAAGTTGAATATCCAACGATTGGAGTATTCGTCACTCTCATTTGAGGATGAGCGGTTTCGCATGTTGCGAGCCACTCTCCAAAGCGTCGTCATTGAAGTTTCTCGTGAGAGGCCATCGATGAAACGCCGCCAATAGCTACGCTTCTTCGCTTTAATAAGATTCTTCAGTCTTTTTTCGAGCTTCGAGTACTCTAAATAAAGTTCTGAGGTACCATATCTACGAAAAGCTTTAAAGGCATTAGATTTTTCTCGATACAACTGAGTGCATTCATCATCCCAACCAGGTGTGGCTGGTCGTCTTTTGAAGGATGCACTTGGAACTCGTTGCTTTTGGGATTCTAATGCACTTTTATAAATCAATTCTGTTAGGAATCGATACTCATCCAACGGTGGGAGAGTGTTGAATGATTCGATACCAAAAGTTACCGCTGATGCAAATTTTTGCCAATCGATATTCCTAGTGAGGTCAAAAGGAACCTGAATTGACTGTTCTGACCTTTCACAATTAGTTCTGATAGAGGTTATTATGGGCAAGTGATCACTACCATGGGGGTCATCGATCACCTTCCACATGCAATCGAATGATAGTGAACTTGATCCTAAAGACAGGTCAAGACGGCTTTCTTTGCCGTCGGATGAAATACGTGTCACTTCACCTGTGTTCAAAATGTTCAAGTTGAAATCGTCGCATAAGTCATAGAAAATAGCCGCTCTATAATCGTCATAAGATTCGCCCCATCCAGTACCATGTGAGTTCATATCACCCAGTATTAAAACTGGAGATGAAAGCATAGAGACTGCATTCCAAAGATGACGGCGGTTTATTGAAACTCTTGGAGGAATATAAACAGAAGCTACGCAAAGATCTTTACCCTTTACGTTTATTTGGCAAGCAACGATTTCTATGCCTGGATGAGTCGGGATGGGGATTCTGTAGAATGAATGGCACTTTTTGATCCCTAAAAGCACACCCCCGTAATTATCATCTCGATCCTGGCGTATAATGTTAAAATCGTAGAAGTTAAGATCATCTTCTGAAGAAAGCCATGTTTCACAAAGTGCAAATATATCACAATCTGAATTGTGAAGCAAAAACTTAAATGTGTCTAATTTAGGTTTTAGACTATGACAGTTCCACTGTAACACAGTGATCATATCTTGTACCTCACTCGATGAATTATCCATCGAAAGATATGATCGAAGCAAGGAGGGGCCACGAGATAGTCAATTCCCTGAGATACTCTTCTATTGCGGGGAGAAAAAGGTCGAGTATGCCTCTGAATGAGTCTGAAACTCCGAGGGCATCACATATGCGATCCACAAGGGCCGTAAAAGTTATCAGTCCTCGCTTGGCCCGGGGGGTTTTCGAGGAAGAGCGAGGAACTTCAGTAGCTTTTTTCTTGCTATCTTGTCTAGAGCATCTTTTCGAAGTATATTTAATCGGCGGAGGCGGGGGCGGCAGATCTTTGCTGCAACACGGAACGGAAGCATCAAAGACCTGTTTCTTCGGGATTTTCAAATTTGCCCCACCTCCTTTAGAATTCGGCAAACTTTTGAGGGAAGATTTCATTACCTTACGGCGCAGTCCCGGAGAAGATGGAGACTTTCGTTTTCCGGGTGCGTGTACCTCCGAAGAATCTCCCCCATCGGTTTCGTCGTCGTTCGCTTCGTCGGAAGACAACTCTTGAAAAGAGTTACCAACTGGGATGGCTGATGAAGACTCTTTTGCAGGCGGATTTAAAGCTTTCACCATTTCCGCATACGTCTTCTTGGAGCGCTTCACAATGGAGCGACTCTCATTTCGAATGCGCCTTTTGTATGCCGGGCACTTCTGCAAATCATGAAGATCCTCACGACAGTAGCTGCATTTTTCAGCTTCCTGTGTGCAATCATCTTCCAAGTGAGCTTGGTTGCATTTGCCACAACGGGGCTTGTTGTCGCAAAAGCTAGCACTATGACCAAGCTGTTTGCAGTTGGTACAATTGAATACCTTCGGCACGTAAAGGCGCACTGGGTAAAAAACACTATCAATGCAAACAAATTTCGGGAGAACGGAACCAGGAAAAGTTACACGAAACGAGGCTGACGGCGAAAACACTTTTTTATTTCCTTCCATGGAAACAGATTGTAATTGTTTACAATCCAGTATAGCCACATCAGGAATGGACCGGTTCTCAAAAACACCTTTGCCAGTCTTAATGTCTTCGCATGTCAGACTCGCGTCGATAATTTTCCCTTCCACCTCGACCTCTCTGGCAGGTATGTAGATAAAATACTCCACAGTAAAAGCCTCATGCTGAGCAATCTCATTCGCTGCTTTGTAACTAGGTGCAGTTACACGCAGCTTGGATTGCTTCACTTGGTGAATAACGGTCCCAGGATATTTACGCGTCAGCTCTCTAGAGATCGAGAGCACATTCAAAATCTTATTTTTGCGCCGGAAATAGACAACCCAAGGCCCAGCCGAAGACGGTTGATAAAACCGCGTTCGAGCAACGAGATCTTTAGGAGGCGTATCGCCTCCATCCGATTCGTCCATGCGGGATAAAAATCAACCGCAACCAAATAATTATAAAAAAAAAAAAACAATAAAGTAAAAAAAAAAAAAAAAAAAAAGAAAAATAATAATAATAAAGTACAAAAAAAAAAAAACAAAAAATGCTTAAAGTTATTTTGTACACACCTCCCCTATACGGGCAAAAAAAAAAAAAATAATACCAAAAAAAAAAAAAAAATATATCGAGAAAAAAAAACTTAACCGATTAGGGCTGTTTTGTACAAGCCTCCCCTATTCGGGCAAAACTGGCACCGGGAGAGAGACAGAAGTGAACCGAAAAACAACCTTGAACTCAACCTTGTTTGTTCGGAGATGCGAAAGCAATTCAAAAGGATGTGGAGTAGGTATACAATTGATACTTATCCGTTCCCGTTCGATGACCGCAGCTGGTCTTCTACACCGTAGGTAGGCAGAAAAAACGTGTCGTCGTTTTGCTGCTGATGCAAACGGGGAATCCAATCACCAGGGGATGATGGTGACAATATCTTCTCGTGGCACGATACCAGTTGACCCTTGCCAATCTGGTTCGCTTCCTTCACGATGCGCGGTTTAAAGCACTACGGTACAATACTGCACTGGTAAAAACCACACGGGCGGTGGAAGAAAAAACCAAAAAACTACCGACTGCCAAAAACTGAACTGGCTTGTTCAAGCGCACAGCAAGGAATGAATTTATATGAATAAACAAGTTATTACGTGAACTTTTATGCGAGTTCTGGTTGTCTGGGTAGGATACCCAGGTCCATAAAACATAGGAAAGCCAATAAAATGCGTAGCCAAGCAATCTGGAAATTTGAGTTAATGTCAAAACCTTTTGGCATGCTGAAATTTCGATTCCAGATTCGAATAAACATCAGTATAGACTTATTTGAAAACGATCGTCCGTAGTGCGTCGCTAGCTAGGATGAGGAGAACCGTCATTAAAATAGTTTGTATTATGCACATTTTCATTTTTCTTCTCAAAATTAACACTGTTTTCGTTCATTGATATTTTCTATTCGAAATTTTGCATGAAATTTTGTGCTTGCGGCACTTTTTTTCAATGAATGAACTATCTAGCTTTTTACGAGCGGTGATGACCACGAAAAGTTAACTCACTTTCTGGTAGGGTTTGACGTTTGGCTTGGGTCCGTTCAATATCAAACGACGCATAAAAAGTTGGAAATGATCTCAGACTGATTTCAAGCTGATAACTACAGTCAATTTCCCATAAATGACTGATAATCATAAATATCTAACATAGAAAAACGCGGACACATTTGTTTTGGTTTGAATGACTTGGTATTCAAAAATAATTTCAAAAACATAGCATCGGTTACTATAAGGAACAGCATGCGGACCACATCACATCACTATTCAAAACTCGCTCACAGACCGTAAAAAATCTTCCCGATGGTCGCAATTTGATGACCACTGGTTTATAATGATATTACACATGCCAAACAAAAATTGAAAACTTTTTTTTGTTTTCATCAAGTGTAATTCTAATCTACGCCCTATTTCGAACGCACTCCATGATTTCATTGAGTTTGACAGTACCACGGACCAAAATTTTTCGGTACATTGACGTTGTACTGCAGCTGTCATGACGCTCCCGGGTTGCTTCGTACCAGAGTCTATGAATAGAGAGTTGCGCGAAGAGGCTTCTTTGAATGGTTGTTCTTCTTCGTCTTCGAAAATAGCCCCTATCTGTTTTGCTGGTCTGCTCGATAGGTAGACGGTTTGACAGTTCGATAGGTAGATTTGGTTTCACTCTTCGCGCAACTCTCCATTCATAGACTCTGCTTCGTACCTGCCACACGATATACACATGCAAAAATGGTCAATCGGCAAAGTAAGCTCTCAGTTAATAACTGTGGAAATGCTCATAAGAACACTAATCTGAGAAGCAGGCTTTGTCCCAGTTGGGACGTAACGCCAGAAAGAAGAAGAAGAAGATCAGTGACGATTTATAAATAATATTGCAATACTACAATCCTAGTTTACATATGTTTACATATAATTATTTCAAGATCGGTAGTGCACTTTTGCATCGTGTAGTGCACACTTTTTGAAAAATGCTCGCTTTTAAAATACACCACAAGCATCAAGATGTTGACGATGACGGAGGGCCCGACCGCTCTTGAGTTTATTTTCTGGTTTTCATCTAACTGACCATTGCAAGTACCCCCGCGCTGTATGTGAAAAGCGATATTTTTAATCAGTATTGTTCAAAAAACAGAAGCGCGAGTGCCAAACGAGAAGAAACTTCCTAGTAGGAAGCTCCTACCGCTCCTACCTACAGCCGCCCGAAAAATCCACCTGACTTCACACCACAAGCATGGTGATGCTGAAGGCGCCAAAGTCAAAAGAGAGCAAGCAAAATAGATCTCTCCCGTAGACTGATTCCTCTCTTTATCTCTCCCATTCGCACTCTAGCACCGATCGAAATGGTAATAATGTAGCAAAACTGTGCACCGGCCAAAGTTGACGCTTTGGCTACTTACACACTCGCATTTGTAGCTCAAAAAGCTTTCTACCACATATACAGAATTGCGTGTACGATACAAGGCAACGCGTTTCCCGATGAGAGTGCACGCGTTGGCCTTCATCGTCACAGCAGCGAAGTGTAGCGTGGAACAAAATGTTGCGTAGCATGCAGCATGCTGAGCGCGTAGAGAAAATGTGGTCACAAATCGCGTGTCGCACTAACCGCTTTTGCATTTAATTTGCATAGCAAAAATTTACCAACAGTTATTTTGCCAGATGAAAATTGCCTTGCAAGCTATCAATAATAAAGATAACGAAATGGGCTAAATTTAATATTATTCAGAGAATTATTGAATTGTCACCTGTGCAGTGCACATGTTGCACATGTGGACGCGACGCCTCTGGTTCCTTCGATTTTGTGGTTTTCAGTTTCGGTATATTCAATAACTCGATAATTCTATATGTCGATGGTCCCTTGAATATCGCGTTATGGAGAGTCGACTGTATACCTCCTCTAGTAGATAATCCTTCAGATTGTGCTCCAGGAATCCTCCCAGATTTTTTCTCAGTATTCTTCTTGGCTACTCCTTAATATGTACCTTCATAAGTTCCTTGCATGAAAACTCCTTTAAAAATTCTAGCAAAGAATTTATCAGCAACTTCTCCAAGGTTTCTTTCAGGGTTTGTATCAGGAATGCCTTTTGAGATTGTATTAGGAATGCCAGATAAATATATTTGGAAATTGTCGAAAAGTATTCTACGAATTTCTTCAGGGATTATTGAAGATAGTCAAATACAGGGCAACATTTATAATTGCTGTATTATTTTGCGAACGGTCACCCTACAGCTATGATAGCCCACATATATGAATCAATGTTTGATAAAATACAATATATTCATCATTTGTATCTTAGCATTAACGTGGACATTTACCAGTTTTGGAAGCACTTAAGGTGAAGATGAATCGAAGCCAAACTTCAAATTTTCAAGAGCACAAATCTGGAGAACCAAACATCTGTTTAAGCTTAAAACTTAATCGATTGGTGCTTGAGCTCTTGAAAATTTGAAGTTTGGGTTCGATTCATCTTTACCTTAAGTTTTCACATATGAATTTTTACATAAATATAAAACACTTAATCGAAGATTCATTTTAAAAATCATAAATGCCACTATTGGTTTCTTATCAATATGTCCGAAAATTTGATAAGACATTATTTTTTCATAAAGCTATGAAAATGGGATTTTCAAACTGTTTTGTTGTTTGACCCATGTGGAGATTTTTATTTTCAATTTTGCCCACGCCGAGGTACGCCGCCGCCGCCGCCGCCGAAAATGGCCAACGACGTGACGCCGATGACGCCGCCGCCGCCGGTGCAAAAATGAACTAACGCCGCCGCCGATGAAAAATATTTCGGCGCACAGGTCTACTTGAGAGGCCTTTCAAGACGACTTTGAACAAACGTTCAGTTTTGTGTTCACAAGTAAAAAAATGTGCTTCTTCTCTTCAAGATGTTTGAGAAGAAGTTCGCGATCTTTAAGAGTTTCCGGCAAAACGCGACAGTCTCCTTTCTTTGCGATTTGGAAGGAGACCTTGATTCCCCTAATGGAGTTCAAGATCTCCTGCCTAAATCCCCCAAATTCGGAACAACTGACCACGATAGGCGGCACTCTTTGCTTCCTCACTTGAATCAAAGAGCTTGGGCTAGAGACTGCTTCGATTTGGTGCTCGGAACATTTGTCTGGGGCATCGAACTGATTGCTCATTTCGATGCAATTATCAACATTATCCATTTCACCCTTGGAAGAAAGTTCGCATTCCGGAGAAACGTCTTTTCTACCTTTTTTGCCACGTTTCGTGACAGTTTTAAATCCCACTTTTCTGGAAGGATGTTGTGAATTCAGAGATTCACCCTTCCTTTTGTTTGTAGTTGTAATCATGTTTAGTGAATAAACGAGAGAAGACGAGACCTCTTAAAGAGGTTTTCTTCCAAGACGGTTTCCAAGAAGGATTACCACCGCTAGCTTTCGCCAACGGGTTCAACGAAAAATCAAAGGCACTTGTCCAAACAAGGATCGTAAAGGGATCAATAGAAGAAAAAATAGTACTGAAAAGTACTGTTTTAGTAGCACTGAAAAGTACCGTTTTTAATTTAGTACTGTTTTATTGCTTTAGGTAGCTTTTAAAGAAAAACTTCCAAGAGCAGAGAGAATTTGTGCACGCACAGCACAAAGGTACGATGCGCACTGACTTATGGAGAGCATAATATATGGGAATTTGAAGGGACCGAAAAATCCATCTAGTTATACAGTTAGCTCTCCCTTACTCGATATTTCGTATCTCGATATCGAGTTAGAGAACCATAGTAAAAGTTGGTTTTCATGGCTAACTCGATGGTCCCTTGGATCGTAATTGCATTGATTTTGTGTTCTGTAACTCGATACCTCCCTAACTCGATGGTCCCTTCAATATCGAGTAAAGGAGAGTTGACTGTAGTATATTATTATTCTTTCTATGTTCATCCAAAGTTAGATGAATTCAATAAATCTGGATTTCCGCATACGCGAATACACGTTGATCGATCGCAACAGAAATTATAGTATTTAAAACAAATGTTACTCATTCTCATCATCTCACATATCCAGCTTGAACTGAACAACCTAAGCATAAACTTTCATGACAAAAGCTCGCACACCTTTGCTTTCAGGTGCATTAAAATAATCACCCACAACGCCGCCACATCATACATATACCTTTGCAAAGCCTCTCAATGGACTGAATGGTTGCTGTTTTCCATCTCTCCATCTCCTTCCCTCAACCGGACACCTCAGGATAGACTATCCTTTTCCTCCCACGGGGTCCCAGGCAAGCTTCTACCGCCTGCTATGATATGAGAAAGCCCTTTCACGTGTGGCTTATAAAACATGCTTCCACAACATATCAAACGAACGGTATTCATGCGCTTGTATTGCGTAGAGCAGAGGTTCACAAGTTTTTTATGATCGTGTTTGCTTTTCCAATTTTCTGAGAATGGCCTGGCGCATTTATATAAAACGCGCTGAGTGTAAAGATCTACTTACACTTCCGTGCAAAAGTTTGTGGTCACCTCCTATAAAACATACAACTTTCTTTGGTTACACGTTTAAATGAGACTCTCTGTTATGGCTCATTTCGTTTGTTCAAAGAATTTTCAAATTTTGTTACTAAATGTTTACTAAAAGTTGTGATTTTTTTTCCAAAATCATTATTTAAAAAATGGCTTATGTTCTCAAGATGGGATAGACCAACAGTTTCAATCAATGAAGCATTAAACCCCGATTCTTTGTTCTTCGCAGAGCACTTTAAACATTTTGGAGACAAATCAGAAAACTTTTTGTAATCCATGAAACAGTAATTCAAGCTATTGTGTGCAAGAGTTCGGGCATTTTTTTTTAATACACAACTTTTAAATCATAATCGCGAGTATAACTGCTGCCCAAGCCACAACGTCAAGATCATCATAGGAGATTTGAACGCTCGGGTAAATAAATTTGCGGCGCACCTGAAGAAGTGCTCGAGCGAACCAGAGCTTTGGTGCACACCTTGGGAAGCACTGGCGTAGAGCGATATACATGAAGCAGATCCAAACAAACCACCGACTGACGGTTAAAGTTCCATCTAAGCACCGCTTCGCTTCACAGTAGTGGTTCGTCGTTCGTCTGTTGGAATCATTAGCAGTTTGCTCGTCGACTTGAACGGTTCGTCGTGGTGCTCTCTACCCTACATCGAAACCGCGGATTCCGTGAACCAGCCTGACTGGTTCGGTGTGCTTGTGAGACGTGTAATAGCTCTGTGTAGTATTATAGTCGTTAGCTGGCTACCTCCCCATCAATACTTGCTTAGTGGCCGCGACGACATATAAGAATAAGGTGACGGCAGGGTGTGGTGATTTGAGTTTCTTACTGAAGAGTCGCAAGATTTTGAAGATTTTAGGCAAGATTTAGATTGCTGGATTATTGAAGATTAGGAAAAACGGTTTTTTATGTCCAAGTGAACCTTAGAAAAGTGAAGTGAAAATGGGTCGTGCTAAGTTGAACGCGTTTGCGTTGGTTGGCGTGCTGCTGCCACTTGTTTGCGTTGCCCAGAGAACTCCGTCCATATCGTATATTACTCAAGAACAGATTAAGGACATTGGCGGTACGGTTGAGCTGGAATGTTCCGTCCAGTATGCCAAAGAGTATTCCGTCCATTGGATCAAAACGGGCCGGGATCGGTCCGATGTAGTGTTTCTCTCGACGGGCAGCGCCCTAGTTCTCAAGGACTCCCGTTTCTCGCTCCGATATGATCCGTCATCGTCCAGTTACATCCTTCAGGTTAAGGATATCCAGGAAACCGATGCCGGAATCTACCAGTGCCAGGTTGTGCTCTCGGTGACCAACAAAATCACTGCCGACGTTGAACTTCAGGTTCGTCGTCCACCCATCATCTCCGACAACTCCACCCAATCGCTGGTTGTGTCCGAAGGGCAGTCCGTCCAGATGGAATGCTACGCCTCGGGCTATCCACCACCACAGATTACCTGGCGTCGCGAGAACAACGCTATCTTGCCAACAGGTTAGTAACCAATTATCATTTCTATCTATGAGTCCATCAATAATCCATCATTCTAGACGCTCATATCACGAGTTTCTTCTCGCGTACAGAGAAGTGCTTCTATCCACTGAACGGAAAAAGGTCCATTTCTTCCTCGAATCAAGAAGAAGTTGTTCCTCGCAGTAGGTACAGAGTTGTGTTGTGGCAAACGTGCAGTTATGCGACAGCATAGCGAAGAAAAGAACAAAAGAGTTAATCGAAGTTGGCGGTTGGGAATGGCGGCGGCGGCGGTAGCGGAGGCCGGTCATGGGGTTTGCTGAATTTATTGTTGAATCATTAGATGAGGTGGTGGCGGCGAATGAGTGCGAGTCGCGTTGCGCGCTGGTTGATGATTCATACAATAACATGCATTGGGGATGGGGCCGTGTTGGTACCTACGTCGTTGCTCGCATACCGCCCGTCAAGCCAAAGTTGATTTGTTCTGCGCTCTAAAGGGAGCTTGGTGGTAGTGGTTCACAATGGAAAGCGTGATGCGACTATGTAATGGGAATATGAGGTGTGATGCTGCATATGTAACGCGACCTTTCCGCAGTTACAACAGTGCACTTGGGTTGTTCTGTGCTCATTGGTTGCTTGATTTGTATGATTTTATGCTGGCTGTGAAGAAGCATCAATTGTTCCAAACAATCAATACTCAAAAATAAAAATAGTCACCGAACTGCCAAAGTTCATGCACGTTTCACTATTTTCTATCTGCCTCTCTTCATGGTGTGGATTTTTAAATCATACATAGCAATGCTTCAACCCAGGTGAATCTACAAATAACATAAAAATTCTTAGAATAGTGAGAGAGAGGCAGATATAAGATAATCAAAATTTACTAAAAAAATAGGTAGTAATTTCTCTGGCTTTTACTGTTTCTGAGTGTTTACTTAAGGGGGCAGGATCCGTCATCGATTTCGGAATTTTCAAATGCAGTTTTTTCGTTCAAAATCAAGAAAATTTACCGGAAAATGTGTTCACTGTACTCTTTTCTGCAACCGAAACACAGTGAACATATTTTTCTGTAAATTTTGTTGATTTTGAACGAAAAAACTGCTTATGAAGTTTCGATGATGACGATGATTACGATGACGGAGCGTTGAACGTTAAGAAAAATGTAGTGAGATCATTTTACTGAGGTGAAGCATCTTTCAATTTGTACATCTACAATTTCTTGTACAGATTGGTAACCCGTGCATCGTTCTGAGAACCTCATTTCAAAAATTTAATATAGAAAACATTCAAATATCCGAAAGTATGTTCCAAGAAAAGGTTGAATTACGTATAACAAAATGCATATTCGATGTTTTTATAGATCTTAACAGCACTGCAGTAAACTCTCCCTTACTCGTTAGTTCACATCTCGATATCAAGTTAGAGAACCATAGTAAAAGTTGGTTTTCATGGCTACGTCGATGATCGTTTAGATTGCAGTTGCACTGGTTTTGTGTTCTGTAACACGTAACCTCCATAACTCGATGGTCCCTTCAATAGTTATGGATCATTTAATGTATTAGCTTTTGGCATGTTGAAAACTTATTCCTCCCTAGATCGGAACAGGTTTCTATGTTTCTTAGTTTAGTGTTACACTTTATTTCAGCACGATGACCGTAGCGAATCGAAATTATAAATCTGTCAGTTGCGATATAAGTTTTGACTAAGATCTGACAGCGATCCATATATTTGTTCAAAACTATCAGAAATTCAGTAGTGTCACACTAATGTTTGTACTTCAGTTCATTGACACTCCAATTTTCTTGTTTTTGGCCTTACGTCCTCACTGGGACAGAGCCTGCTTCTCAGCTTAGTGTTCTTATGAGCACTTCCACAGCTATTACCTGACAGCTTTCTTTGTCAAAGTAGCCATTTTCGCATCCCTATATCGTGTGGCAGGTAACATGTACTCTATGCCCTGGAAAGTTAAGGAAATTTCTATTACGGAAAGATCCTGGACCGACCGGGAATCAAACCCAGACATCTTCAGCATGGTTTTAATTCGTAGCCGCAGACTTTGATCGACTAAGAAAATCTTATGGGAGTCAAAAACCGAGCTAAATCATTCAGAGATATTGTGATTTTTGTGTGAACATAACATAAAATCGTTCGTAATGTTTCTTATTTTTTTGATTTTAAACTTCTTATCTACCTTAATTTGATGCACAAATCAATATTGATAATGAAATACCGTGTAAACTTGAAATCTGTGCATAATACGTGTACACCCAACTATTAATTCAGAGCGTATCAAAACCATGTAACTATGTCTATCTAACTATAAGCTGGAAACAATGTTGGGTAAATTAAAAACAATATTGGCCTGCAAGGAGCTGAGAAGACGTTCTTAAGATTGAAATTTAAATCAATGTTCAGCATCAAGCAGTCGTTTGATGAGCCAAGTGTTATCTGATATATATCTGATAAGTTTGATTTTCAGCCATCAAGTTGCATAATCTTCTTTGTCCTTACTACTTAGTCGTAGGTTTCTTCGGCAAAAAAAAAATAGTTAAGTATAACATATAGCAGTTATTACTGAAACTGAAACAAACTTTTTTGTTTATCGTAATAATCGACTGGATGGAACATGTGGTGGAGCTGCTATCCCCATTCATAGGCGTATATAATATCAAATTTTCGTCATTAGAAACAAACTTTTTTGAAACTTTGGCTATTCAGCTTGGTGAATATACTTCCATAGCTGCCTATTTGCATTTTTGATGGTAATTTGGTTCAAACAGACTTGTGAAAATTTACTGGCAATAAGTCAAATTTGTTTGTCATAGGTGACTTAAATACAAAACATCGCTCATGGAATAATTCGCAAAGCAATTCCAATGGCATAATTTCATTTGTTGGGTATTACTCCCATAGTAGATAAATTGTAGAGTCCGGTGATATTTAATGTTTTTCCGTATTGAAATTTGCTTAGGAAATCCATACATTATACGACTATAATGTTCAACAATATCGATAAAAGTAGGCAACATTATTGAAGGACTTAGACCTTAGACAATTAATAGCATGTGTATTTGTCGAAAAACTAAGCTGAGATCATAAGAGATATTTTTAAGCAATTTCAACATGGATAAGTTTTCTTCATATGGATGGAAATTTACTTTGGTGTGAAAAAGTCCACCATAATCGAACATGGTTTTTATTCCATCAAAATTTGTACTTTAAAGGCCGGTTTGCTACTGACAAGAAAAGGAATCGCCTATCTCGATGCGTGGAAAATTTCTCCCAAGAAATGGTCAAGAAAATCACTTTTTTCTGATCGCAGTACGCAGTTGAGAAGAAATGTCACTTCAAAGGGGGCTTTCTGTAGGAAATTTCTTGACCCTTTCAGTCAAGGAATTTCTTTACTTTTTTTGAGCGAAACAGCATACTTAGCTTAAGCTCCTTTACTGAATGGGAAAAGAAATTTCCTACAGAGAGCCCCAATGCTCTTGCCAAGGGGGTGGTCACTCTACACAGTTGGTCGGCGCACATTCTTTCTAGTTGTGCCTTCATAGTGGCAATGCGTGCCAAGCTTGCTATAATACCAAAGACACATTAAAGACTCATAAGGTGATCTAGAATGCCGTGCAAAGTGTACTGTATATTCCTTTGAAAATTCAGGAGAAACTTTTCAAGCAATTTTTAGCATATTAGGAATTCTGTGAAACTCTGTACCCCGCTAATTTGAACATCGTTCAGATTAAAAATGGTTCAAACGTCATTAAGCTCATGGAACGGAAAGAAGTGAGATGGAACGCTGTGGAACGGAACACAGAATCAAAACAAAACAGTGAAAAAGGTAACCAGAAACACGTTTTTAGGGTGACTAGATGTTCAAATTAAAAATGAACCCCGATGGTTTGCATGAGGTACCGTTCAAATTAGCGGGGGTGCACGGTACTTGTGCTTGAATTCTAATAGAATTAAAAAAAAAAAGATTATGCTGGTAATTCTCGAGAAATTTGTTTTATTTTAATATATTTATGTACTCCGGCGCCAAGTCCGTCGCCAAGTCCGGCGCATATTTTCTTCGAAGAAAAGAAAAACTACTTGAAGAAAATGTCTTCTCTTTAAAGCCTGATTTGCTGCTGAACAGGAATCGCTAAAGAAATTTCCCGCCAATTCCTTGCAGAAATTTTCTACAGCAACTCCCGCTTGAACTGACATTTCTTTTCAGCTGCGTACTGCGATCAGAAAAAAGAGCTTTCTTGATCGATTCCTTGCAGGAATTTCCCATGCATCAAGATAGGCCGAGAAATTACTTGTCAGCAGCGAATCAGGCTTGAAGACGAATTTCGAACTAAGCATTTGGAAAAACATATTTCTAGAACCTGAAATAATATCTAACGAAATTCGTGGAAAAACTCATGGAGGAATTCAAGAATGAATTATTTATTTAGTAAATCTATTGAAATAATTCTTCAAAAATCCTCGAACACCTGCCATTTGAAGAAAAAGTTTCGGATAATACTTTGATGAATCTATGGTGGATTTATAAGAAGAATTCTAGTTTTTTGAGTATATTTACATAATTTATAATTTTGAGGAAGGAATTGAAAAACCAATAATATTTCCGAGATAATTTTGGAGGAATGTAAGGAATCAACATCAAAATGATTGTTAGAAAAATTGAAAGAAAAACTTGTAGAATTTTCTGTTAAAAATGGAAATGAATCTGCGGAGAAGTTCTCGGAAATATCGTTTAAAATCGTTTTGAACGCTGTGTTATTGCTTACCGTTTTGTATGACGATTTTGTTGAAATGTTTCGCTGAAATATGTCACCAAATTACCAGAAAATTGCAATTGAAATTCAATGTAGTTAAATCCATTTTATTCATTGATAGCTGTTAAGATTGTATTGAATCAAAATATTGTTTCACACTATTACGTAAAACCAATACAAAAAAGTTTAAATAAACATTATTAATGGCACACCCGACAGCTAACCGTTAGGCTGTGCCGAGAGATTTTAATTTTTCGCAAATATTACCTAATTTAAGCCCATGAAATGCATTTGAAATCACTGCTGGCCTTAAGTGTTCGGAATATGAGTCAAAATCTTTAGAGTCCTTGATGTTTTTTGTCTGAAAATTATTCAAGCAATCCTTGTAACTTTTCCGTGAGATTTTCTGAAAGACAAAATCTGAAGAGTTAGCTTAGGAAAAATCTCAAAGGCAACGTTGGAAAACTATTGATGAACTCTGTGAAGACTTTGTGGAAAGAATCCTAGCTTTGTGGTTTATTCCAGAAAATCCTGAACAAATTATTAAGGAAACGAATGAATAATATAATTATCGGTGGAATTTTCAATTTTAAATGATAAACTAACAGTTGAAATTAGTATGAATTTGTTGAAGGTGGTATTCCTGGAGAAATGTTTAACAGAATTTCCAAAGTTTTCTCTAGCAGAATACTCTAAGAGATTTTTCTAAGCAATCTGATAGATATTCCTTGAGATTTTTTTACGCCTCCACAAAAAAAATTCTGTTAAAGACTCGATAATTATATTATGTCAGGACCCCAGGAAAAATTCAATGAAAACTGGTAAAGAGTTATTGGAGAAAGCAATGGAGAAGTACGAAAATAATTCATTTTTTAATACCCAGAAATTTTCGAGAAAGATTCACTAGGGAAAATCCTCGTGAGTTCTTCGTAAGAATTCTTGAGTGATCTCTCACTTAACTATCAATTCTTCTTCTTCTTGGCATTAACGTCCCCACTGGGACAGAGCCGACTACTCAGCTTAGTATTCTTAGGAGTACTTCCACAGTTATTAACTGAGAGTTTTCTTTGCCTAAGTTGCCATTTTAGTATTCGTATATGGTGCGGCAGGTACAATGATACTCTATTCCCAGGGAAATTGAGAAAATTTCCATTACGAAAAGCTCCTGGACTGACGGGAATCGAACCCAGACACCTTCAGCACGGCTTTGTTTTAAAGCCGCTGACTCTAATCACTCGGCTAAGGAAGGCCCCAAAAACAATTTAGGAGAGAATTTAGAAGGTAAAAATACTTTCAAGATATGATATACTACGCGGTTCAGACGATTTTTCATGGTTTTTGTTATTATTATATTCCACTAGTGAAAATTTACATCATATAAGAAAACGAAGAGACGTATTTTGTTTACTTTTCCAGCATTTGACAGTTTTAGATCGTCCTAGAGTTGGCGGAATGGTTCCTTAGTCCGAGAATTAAGGATGGTGCAATGCTTTGCATAGATTTATAACATAATTACCGTGGAACACAAACCTGTTCATTTTACCACCCACTGTTAATTTTACCCACAGTTCCCGTATACAATATATTCACCTATATTCACATCTGACTAACCTGAGTTACCTCAGGGATATCGAAAATTTTTGTTTGTGGATGACACAGGCCTCTCCATTAAAAAACGAAGTCTGCGTGTCATATGTAGTAGATTGCAACGAATTTTGGATATCTTTTCTTCATACCTGCAAAAATGGAAGATTTTTAATTTAAAATTTTCTAACGTAAACCAAAAGCTCTTTATTCCAAACCTTAAAGTAGACATCTTGTCACGATAAGAGGGGTTCCAATAAATTGATCAGAATCAGTTAAATATCTAGGCTTAGATAAGAATTTGACTTTCAAAAATCATATTGAGAGTATTGAAGCTAAATGTAACAATTTTTTAAAATGTCTGTATCCACTTATGAACAGAAAATCGAAACATTGTCTTAAGATCAAGCTTTTCATCTTTAAACAAATGTTCAGGCCAGTCATGTTGTGTACTGTACCAATATGGACTAGCTGTTGCGTACTAAGGTACTCACCATATTCTTTCGACGACACACGTGCCGCAACTTCGATGCAATCCAATGAACTTTCCTATAATTCGAACAGTTAACACGTCCAGCAGCGACGTCAGCTGGACACCGGTTTGCTGTCCTCAAGATTTCTTAACCATTCTCCAGCTCTCCGTCTCCGTCCTGTTCCTCTTCACATCAGCCCTTCAGATGCGATAGCACTGTGACTGACTGGCTCCATCAAAGCATCACTAATCGTGATCAAGCGCATCTATTCTGGTCCCGGGATTCAAGTCCAGCCATGGAAAAGTGCACAACAATAAAACCGATGAGCGCATTTCCAATCCGATCGAAGCGAAACCCACCCGACCAGTGGTTTATAACAACATAGTATCACAAATATATTAAAATTTGTTATGTATAACAACTCTTTTCAATGTATTCGAACCCTCTGAGCAGAATCTCAATAGAGAATCAAAAAAGTAGATTTAAGTAGGCACCTTGTATCTTTATTAATTTTTTATTCTCTATAAATAACAAATTTTGGTTTTGTTGGTGAACTAAAGTTGTTTCAAATTTGTTTTAATTAACAACAAATTGTTAAAAAGGATTTGAGAGCAATTGATTATATACATATATGGGCAGTTTTAAATAAGGTTTGGAAAAAATAACAAATTTTGTAGTAATTCCATTATGGAAAATAACAAAATGAGTTATATTTTTGTTTAATTTGTTCATAACTTATTATATATTTGATTAAAGTATAAAACATTCTGTTTCATTTTTAATGTAGAGGAAATTTATGATTTTTGTTATTCACTAACCAGCAAAAATATAATTTATTTTAATAGGAAAAAACGTGTTAACTGATTAACAAAATCTCTGGTCGGGCAGCTTCAGCAGCGATCGGTCGATGACTCCGCTTTGTAACTTTCCCACTCCCGTTTCGCGTCTCCCAAAGTGACCCTTGGAGGACCGTAGGACGGACAGTTTTTATGTTGTTGGTTAGGGGACGACAAAAAAAATTGATCATCATGTCACGCGGGATTGCCGCCATCTCTTTCCGCGCTTGCGGTCTCACACAGACTCCCGTTTCATTTGATTGTTGATCGCGCTTTTGTTTGGGCTAGCGTTTTACAGTAATTTCTCATCAGAGATTAGATTGATGACGATTGGCTCTTTACACAGCGAAAATGGATCGAAGCAAGCTGTGTGCCTCTATGGTTTTGCAGTGTGGTAACGGAGAACTGGACCGGCTTGCCAAGATCAAGCGACATACGCATCGAAGTGGGCGCGTTTTTCTGTCGTCGTCGTCGTCAGCTGCAAAGCCACGCTAATTGAACCAATTAGGTGGCGTTTTTGTGACATAATTTCACTGCTATTTAATCGCCAACTTGATGATCGTAGGTTAATCGATCAAATGAGGATAGATGACAGCTAAATGAGTAAATTCGATGCGCTTGGTTCTATACATGGTCAAGCATAGGCGTAGTTATCTTAAAAGTTTACTCACAAATTTCATGCAAAAACGAATTTAAAAGCACTCTTTTGCGTGGTAAGATAAACTATTTAGTACCGTTAAGTCACCAGTCACCGTGCGGGCTCCATTCACCGTGCACATATACAAATTCCTACAAAATATTCATACAATTTTCACAAATTATTCTTTTGTCAGCAAAACAAGATAAAACTGATAAAATGAAGTAGTTTTTGTCGCAAAGCATTTTGAAAAACCTAGTTTATGTAGTCAAAATCATGTGAATTCTGTTTGATAATGAGATTTCTCAACACTCTTAGTAGAAACGCCAAAAATTACCATTTTTCATTTTAACGTTGGAGTATGAAATTTTTCAAAATTTCAACAAGTTTACACTGTGGATACTACTAGTTAGATGTATTTCATCGTATGAGCAATGAAATTTTATGCAATTTATATTTTTTATTGTGTTTCAGTCAAAACCCAAATGCACGGTAAATGGACCCTTTTCAATATGTATGGTTCCCATTACCGTGCATTACTGTAAAAAGCTTGAAATTATTCGGTAATATTAGATTTATTGTTATGTCGTGATTAAAAAACTTCATATTGAGTGTTTGAGTGAATATGAAATGGTTTGGACAATACAGTCAAACCTCCTATAACGATTTTAATAAGAAACTAGTAAATTTTTAAACTTTTATGGTTTTTATTATAAATGAAGATTTTAATACTCTTAAAAATGAGTGCGCACACTACTAGCAACATAGTTGCTCCATTACCAACGTTTCTTCAAGATACAAAATTAAATCATGACGAAAACTATATGCACGGTGAATGGTGCACTAGTGTGCACGGTAAATGGTGACATAGAACGGTACGAGGCGACCTTAGCATGACATTTTCAAACATATTTTTAGAGTATTTTTTGTTATCTAACACTAGTTTTATATTTTTTCCTGAATTATTGTATAATTGCACGCTACGTAGTGGTATTCTAGTACGCATCAAATTAATTGGAAAAGTTATACAATTTATTGAAGTGCAAATTTTTCTTAAATGCACGGTGAATGGTAGCTTGACGGTATATGTACTATGGGGATGGTATACAACGCCCAATTTGAGATTTCACCCCCAAAGCTGATATGAAAGTTTGAGCGGAATCTATCAACTCTAAGGGGGCTTTAGTTTGTTTCTTAGAATCACAGGGGATTCTGACTACGTCCATGTTTTCAAGACTCAGCGCGGAGAAATTGGCAGACGCGTCAATTTATATATCTTGATAAGAGACGAGGTTTGGCGCGAACCAAACCGAGCAAACAACGCGTTTTGAAAAAGACCTTCAAGAAAAGGTTCTTGACGGCCCATTGTTTGCTTTGGGTTGGGGTCTTTTGTTAGTTTTCTGCTGGAAAATATCCATTTCTTCGTATTTATTTCGGACAAAAACCTCGACAACAGGTACTTTTACAGCTGCCATAAACGGGATCCTTTTTGTGACGATGGTAAATCGAATTTATTTAGGATTGTCTAACAGGCTCAGGCAATTTCTTCACCTCTCTCTTTTCTCTGTCATCGATCATTTCTATCACTTCTTGCTATGCTTCATTCGTTCGTGTTTTAAAACGAATGAAAAATTACAACACCAGATGCATGCAATCCGCTTTCACCTTGAAAGTTACTAGAGTAAGGTGGGGCAAAAGTTTGACCTTAGTGGAATAATCAATGCTCGCGTATTTCTTCAGAAGGACCTATCTAACACTGAGAAGATATATTGATAATAAATCTACGAGCTGTTTAGTGAAATACCTACAAGTAGATGAAAAACCGAATTTAGTACTATACCATTTAATTCCACTATAGTATATATCTTTTGACAGATACGCGTATTTCGATCTCAATTGTAAGGCCGTCTTCAGTGTCGTGTACTAGACTCGACTTGAAGAAAACCATCGTAAGCACACATTATATATTTAAACTAGCCATAGTCATAATTCCCTAATCTGTTTTTGGGAGAATCTTAAAATTTAAGAGCTACTAGGTACATCCCACTCCTCTTTTGTTAGTGGAATTAAATGGTATACCGGGTACCCCCGTTGGTTTGACCACATTTAATCTGAACACTTTTTAATCTGTACCCCGCTAATTTGCACATCGTTCAGATTAAAAATGGTTCAAACGTCATTTAGCTCATGGAACGGAGTAAACTGAAATGGAACGCTGTGGAACGGAACGCAGAATCAAAACAAAACAGTGAAAGAGGTAACCAGAAACACGTTTCCAGGGTGACTAGATGTTCAAATTAAAAATGAACCCGATGGTTTGCATGAGGTACCGTTCAAATTAACGGGGGTGTACGGTAGTACTAAATTCGGGTTTTCATCTACTTACTGAGAAGCTCTTTTTGTCTGCTTACTTTTTATTCAATCACTGAGCCTCATTAACCTCTTCTATTTCGCTAAGCTAAGGACATTGTCTTTCGATCTAAAGTGAAACACTTTCGAAATGCTTTACTATTGCACTTGTGTTTGAAGTTTCACACTACCACCATCTGCAGCTCGTATTGCACAAAATAGTATTTCATGCAACATACTCATCAGATGATCACTAGGCGATGAACTTTAAGGAAATTAGTTCTAAGTGTTACGTCTGTTTGTCTGTGTTGAATGCGTGAAGTGGTTTCGAATAATTGTTTGGTGAAACTCATGTAAAAAAGTACAATTTCCGCAGTGTAAGATAATACATGGTTCGAACTTTTGTCTCGCTGATTCGAACTTCGAACTCCCATTGTAATCCATAATCGATTTCAAAACATTTATGCAAAATATTATACCTCAAAGACCCTTTACAATAGGTCTAGCAACGCCCTTACATAAAAAAAAATCTATAACATTTCATTTTAATTTCTCTCCAGGTAATGAAAGTTTGACCGAAAACTACATTTTTAAAACAACAAGCAGTCATAACTTTTCAAATCTCAGACGATTTATATAATATTTCTTCAAATTCTGTGTCTTGACTAGTATTCAAACCATCCACTCAATTTTTTTGAAATCTTATTTTTGTTTAATGACACGATAGAGCAGGGCCGGATTTACAAATGTAGGGGCCCCGGGGCCAGAGTCTTGTGGGGGCCCTTTTTCCAAGAAACCTGTTTGATAAATTTTATTAAATTAAATGAATGTAAGGTTTTTTTTTTTATGTTATTTGAATGTTAGTTTCCAGTTATCAGAAGTTAGAATCTAACTGCTTTGAACTTTCATAAACATAACTTGAGATCAGAATACTTAAGGTGAAGATGAATCGAAGCCAAACCTCAAATTTTCAAGAGCACAAATCTGGAGAACCCATTACTCATTGAAGCTGAAAACTTAATCGATTGTTTGCCACCAGCTAGTGACCGATCGATCAAGTTTTCAGCTTAAACGGATGTTCGGTTCTTCATCCAGGTTTGTGCTCTTGAAAATTTGAGGTTTGGCTTCGATTCATCTTCACCTTAGGAATTATGAGTTGCTATAGTCCATTTTACGAAACGACAACACTGATGATATTGCTGTTACTTTCACACGTTACGACACCGCCTTCTGTCAAAATTTCTTTAATAAAATAAGCAATCAGATGTTCATAAACTTCTCGTAAAATGGACTATTGAAGAAAAAATTGTATAACCCAAAAAAGTTGTAATTCGATACTTTGTTTTAATTTTGTTGGATCTCTTAACTATTCGATGGATTTGATTTTTGCAATTCTAGAAACAGGTTCACCGAATGTCGTAGTGATCTAATATAAATATGAGAGTTCATTAAGATTTCGAGATGTATGCATATTTTTCTAAGATCCAAAATAATGGGACAAGTATATTCCATGAGGATGAGACACCTTTTTTTTACCCACATAGTTTTTGAGTTATTAATATTGTGTTTTATTATTTCGGTTTGAGTTTGTTTTGTGTGAATCCTGTTATTTTAAAATCATTTTTAAATATTTTTGAATCTTTGATTCAGAAAAAGTTTGTACCCCTAAATAGATTTGTAATTTAGACAACTCTCCACATCTTGACATCGAAGATACCATTGAGATAGGGAAAGATCGAAACAAAGAACATATTTTTAATGAATACTAGATTGCAAAAACGCCTCATAGTCATGAAAATAGATAAAATAATAAACAGGCAGATGTCGTGCTCCCAAACTATTTTGGATCAAGAAAATTTGATCTAGTAACCTTTGATAAGGGGCATATCGACATACGGAGGGAAAACTGGGAACGAAAAATCAACAAGAGCACATCAAGATACAGAGATATCGAGATAAGGAGGATATCGAGATATGGGGAGGAAAAATATATGTAGATTAAAGGAACCGAAGAAATCATCGCCATAGGGAGAGATATCGAGATATGGAACATCGAGATGTCAAGAGTCAACTGTAGTTCTATAATATGCAATAATAAATATTTTAGTCGTAATTTGTGGGGGCCCCTAAAATGTGGGGGCCCAGGGGCCATGGCCCCCTTGGACCCCCCGTAAATGCGGCCCTGCGATAGAGTATGTTAATGTGACTATTTTGACAGTTTTCCCGCTCAAAACTAGAGCTAAAAATAAAAAAGTTGATGTTTCAATCTTATTATTTTCGATCATTTTCGACGTTCACTTCATCGACGAAAACCTATTGGGGTTTTGCTGTTTGACACTGGAGTTTTTAATATCTGACATTTCAGAAGGTGCACGAAAAACATAATTCTGGACAAACATTTGAAAAGGGCACATCGAAATTGGTAAACAATGGCTTTGCCGGACGCTGTTGAGCCCAGTTCAATACCACTAGCATGAAGAGCTAACACTAATCTTCCTGATAGTAGTGTTAGTTTGCGTGGGCGTACTAAAACAGCAACGTTTCTGAAAAAAGGCTCAAGACCTCTTGGGCCCTTTTCAAATATATGTCCAGAGTTGACCATAAAGCTGAGTTGAACGAGAGGTGTGGCATAAACTCAAAAACAAAAGAATATGTTTTTTGTACTTAAACCTATACCAAGCGTTAGAAAATGGAGTAATGATGTATTTCTGACTCAAGCGCTTGGTACAAAAATTGAGATAGGGCTTCCGGACTATTGGACTAGAAATCATAAAAAGAAACTTTTGCACCACATTACCCTAAGGTAGCAAGGGAGGTACCTGTTGCGCCCGGGATCGAGCCCTTCACGAAGCCGGAGAAGTGTCAGACGGAGGAGCGTTCTTGTATGCACCTCGGAATGGCGGTGAAAATGAGCACATTAGAGACCTCCTTCCACCACTCGTAGGAGCCTCAATGCTTGATGGCATGTTAGTTATAGTTGTAACGCATACCTACAGTCGTGGCACAGAAACGGAGACCCTCGAGGGTCATTCCTCTAAGACAAAGTGCCACCTAGTCGTCCATCGGTTTGTTTCGAAATGCGAATGACTTCCACTCTCGGTCCCTCTTCTGACAGGTTGAAATTTATTTAAATTACTAAATGGTTATTAATTGAGGCCTTCCTTGATGCCCTTTGTATTTGTAGTCGCTGCTTGTCTCCCATTCCTTGTCCCGAAAAGAAGTTCAAGTGCATTGCCTTCGCTGAATAATATAAGTAGTAAAGTAGGCTGTGCCATCGTGACTCGTGAGAATGCACCATGGAGTCATATAAATGCGGTGCTAAAAATAAAAATTGTTATTGCTGCGATAGGATCTTTCCGCTTTGGGCTCTAGTTCTGTGTGTTTTCGGTTTAAAACACTGGTGAAACCGAATGTGACTGACCTGGAGCAAGCGATTAGGATTAGACAAGTAGGCAGGCAACGCAGGCAGACACAGACGAAAATGCCCCGAATGGGCGCCAACTTGGATAGAGTGAGTTGCTCAGAAGATAGAAGACTAATGGAAAGGTGCTTTGAAATCGAATCCATTGAACTTTGCTTAAACTTATATTGAATGGAATGACCGGATTATTAGTTCTTTGTGTACAAATCATTGTGACATGAACCGAAGTTATTGCATTATTGTGTTTAATTTAATACGAACATTCTCTTTTAAAATGAAGTAATATTGTCCACATCAAGTTTTCGGTTATGAGTGACCTAGCAACACGAAGATCAGTTTTTAGAAATATAGTAAGCTCTCCACAACTCGATATTGAAGGGACCATTGAGTTACGGAGGTATCGAGTTATAGAACACAAATCCACTGCAAATGCGATGCAAGGGACAATCGAGGTAGCCATAAAAACGAACTTTGACTATGGCTCTCTAACTCGATATCGAGATACAAAGTATCGAAACTTAAAACTTTGTTCTATCTCAATTCATTAACCTAAAATAGATAAAAAAAACTAGATGGCACTAAACAACCACTGATTTTTTTTTGAACAAATTCATCCAATTGCTTAATTGCATTGCAGGATTTATAAAAACCCATGATATCTGACCTCGATGTATGATTTTATGAACGAACCCTGTTAATAAATGCTTTATTTCACAATAATAGTGTAGTAAAACTACGATTAGTTGGCCCAATCCAACAAAGAAAATATCATTGCTGTAGGTCGAAAATTCAACAACCGAAAAATATGCTTACCTCCACAGCACGACCCTCGTCCAACTCCGTTTGCCCCATGGATCAAAAATAACATATTCATTGTTGTATGAATAGCTAATTTCACCAACCGGAAGTAGCTATTTATGCACATATTCGGGTTGCAGCTCCGCCGCCATCCCCGCAGTCAGCAGCAACATTGAAAGGGGTAGCAAACAGTCAATCGTCGTTGCCGTAGGAAAAAAAAAGGAGTTGCACGTCCTACGGCTCCTCCCCTCATATCAAAGTCTCAAACACCGAAATCGCTTTCAGCACGATGAAGTGCCATACGGACAACACACTCAATCAAATCTCGTTCGGAACCCTGCACCACAGACAATCAGACGTAACAGCTTCAACAATTAACAATTTAAAACATAGTACACCCGATTCTGTTTTTGCACGGATTTTTTTTTTACACGGCCGTGCAAAAAAAGTTTCCATACATTTTTTTCCGCCAAAACCTTATTTTTGCATGAAACGTCGAGAAATGGTGTTACTTTTTTTGCACGGTTTTTGAAATTTTGAACTGAAAACTTTTTTGCACGGTACGCATCCCCCGTGCAAAAACAGAATCGGGTGTACCGCGATCAACGCTAACAATGCTGTGTTTGACTAACCGAAAACTAGGTGGCGGTATTGTGCAAACGTCAAACTCGAAAAAAGTGATACGAGCGCCAAGGGTAAACAGTTGACTAATTACCAAATATTAATATTGAGCGCTATTCTACCATACGATGAAATTAATTCGAGTATTACGTCCTTTTGCCTGTGCCTGTACCACACCGTCATTGGCCTACAGTACTATTCGGCGGCATAATTGCCGGGTTTCGTCGATCTCGTGATTCCATCGAGGCGTATTAGTTACATTGAATGGAGAACACTTTTAATTTTCACTGGGAATAGGGGTTCCTCTCGTGTCTAGGAAACAGCAGGGAGTTTGGGCGTAGAGCTACATCGTAGCAAGCGCGTTCCTACTTCGTCGTCGTGTGCAGCAATTAGCATGCTTTTTTCCCGAGAGAACGTAGTGAGCTGTGACGAATCACGCTGATTAGCACCTTTTAAATTGGGAATGAAAAATTTTACACTCAATAGAACGGGATCATTCAGGATGCGTTGTGAGGAAGGGTACCTATGCTCCTCTGTACAAGGTAATGGGAAAGTAGTCAATATTGATTGTTAAAACATTTTCACTGGACATTTCATTCAATAATTATCGATATCTCTGGACATTTTTCATGGAAATATGCATAGATTTCATCGAGATTTTTTTTGACAGGATTCCAAGAACAGAAAAAAAGTATTCTTCAGGAAGATTATCAAAAAAACCAAAATCTTCTCGCATCAAAAATTGCTCCATCAATGTCCATCATTTTTCGAGATTGGCCAAAGCGAGGGTGAAGAAATCGGCCCTAAGACACTCCCCTCACAGCTAGAAAAAATATCTATTTAAAACATAATCACGTGAACATTTACCCCCAATGCTAAAAGTACTGCATTTGGCCAACCGCGAACCAGGTGGCGGTAGTGAACAAACGTCAAACTCGAACAAAAGTGATGCGAGCGTCACGGGTGGGCCGTCGGCCAACTACCAAATATTAGAATTGGGCGCTATTCTGCCATGCGATGAAAATAATTAGAGTGTTACATCTGTCTGTGCTCCCCTGTTACTTTTTTCCCTTGCCTCAAATAATGGACGTATTTTTTCAATGACCTCAATGGCGTGACGCAGTTAATGGTCATTTCTTACCAGATTTAACCTTCCAGTCGTCGCGCGGTTTGCCTCCAACTACAGATCCAGAGCCTCAGAGTCCAAAAGAAGGTTGTACGCAGTGTCGTAGCGTGCGGTTGGCCAGGTTGGCACCCGCCAAGGGCGCCAGCCTTCAGGGGGCGCCAAAATGAGGACCTGGCAACATTTTGGAAGAAACATATCTAACGAAGTTGTGGTCATAACAAGACATAATTGAAGAAATTCAAAGTTCATTTTTGTTTGTTCAAAGCATCTCAAAAGATTGCAGAATTCATAATTTGAATAGTCGTATAAGAAGTTCTTGAAAATATCAACATTTTCTTCGCACATTTTTCAATTCCAAAATTAACCCAGTTAGACTTTAAGCATTCTCTTTTAGAGATCTGAAAGCCGTTAAAACTGTTTTACACATATATCTGATTTGTGATGTTCAATTAGAGATTCAACATGTGATTAAACTGTTTTTTTTTTATCAATTAGCTCAATTTTATTAGGCATTAGATAAAAGCTTCATCCAGTACGCTTTCTATACTACTTAGCATGCTAAATTACATTTCACTAAACTTTTTTGGAAATTTCGTCAAACGCAGTTTTGTTGTATCATAGGTTTCGACAAAATTATTAAAAAGATATTCAAATAATCTTGAGTACGAATGTAATACAATACCTACTGGACGTGAATTCTGGGTAGAAATTAAGTGTGTATTTCAGGTAGTTTTCTTCTCAGCAATGGTATTCCTTCTTATATGTGGCTTAAAAAAATGTAAAAAGATGTTTATTTTTTCTAAAAATTCGTTGAACGACAAAAAATGAATTTATAAAAATTATACTTTGTGATTCATTTTTACCGGGGTCCTAGATAAAATTGTTACAACATTCTGATAGTTCAGCTTTGACAGCCCATGGCAAGATATTTTATGCTAACTACAAAAATTATGGAATAAGAAAAAAAATATTTTGAATAACTTAACCAAAATTAACTTAAAATGACTAACAAATTACTTCTTGTTTTAGCTCAACAATGTTCTAAAATTAATACTATGTTCTAGAAAGTTGATGTCTACTGAAAATTGTAGAAACGATCTACACATATTACGCAAAAATGAATGATTCAAAAATGTCCAGCTGATTCCTTCAGGAATACTTAGACCAATTTCTGAACCTCTAACTAACACTTTGTTTTTGCACAATGTATTTCATTAAAATTTAATAATAATTGTGTATGGTATCAAGAAGCTTATGCAGCTTAGTTTTTCTTTCATTTAAACAAACATCTAATTCTAGGAATTTCGCCCTAAGACCTTTTTGATAACATGATCATCAGACGGTTCTTTTAAACAAGAAATTTTAGCTTTTTGTGAAGAGTTTGATGTACTTCAAATTTAAGTAAACTTTTAAGACTTTTATGACACTTTTTCAGGCTTTAGGAAACAAGTACGTATTGAAGTCGCTTTAGATCCTCAAAAAATAATCTCTAGGAATTTGTATATGTTTAACGTAAACATACTTCATTGAAAGAAAAACAAAAATGAGTGTTCACTTTGACTAGGGGCGCACAAATAGAGGTTTGCCAAGGGCGCAATGAGGCAACGCTACGGCTCTGGTTGTACGCTCGCTGTTCCTCGGATATCTGGACTGCAAGCACTGGCAGCACCCCGTCCTCAGTTATATATTGTATTGTTTCCTCCATTATACTGCAATGGATCATTGAAGGTAGTTTTTGTCAGTGCTCACCGCACCAAAACAAAGGCGCCACTGTATATGGGATTTAACATTGTGACAGCATTGCTGTTCTGTCAAACACACAAGGCTACGGTGGCGCTATCTACAGTGCTGTTCTGAATAATAGCAGCGCATGTCGATTTTCATACAAAATGCTCAACTTTGACATGCTGTAGTTTTGTTCCCTTTCAAGCAATCGAGTTGAAATTTTCTCCACAGAACTACAAATATGCCCAATTTTGTAAACACAAAATTTCAAAATTTTCTAAGCCCCTGCCGGAAAGTGAGATACTAGGTGAAATTGTTCGAAAAAATAGCAGTTTTAAAAATTTGCATTTCGGCTTGACATTATAGTTTTAAATTGTATATCACTTACCATTGGAACAATCTCCTCCTACTTATCAAACCTACACCTAAACCGAAAATGTTTAAAATGTTTGTAGAAGAAAAATTTTAAAATGAAAAACTGCTATTTTTTCGAAAAATTTCACCTAGTGTCTCACTTTTCGGCAGGGACTCAGAAAAAACTGAAATTTTGTAATTACAAAATTGATCATACTTGTAGTTCTGTGGAGAAAATTTCAGCTCGATTGCTTGAAAGGGAACAAAACTACAGCATGTCAAAGTTGAGCATTTTGTATGAAAATCGACATGCGCTGCTATTATTCAGAACAGCACTGTATGTTTTCCATAGCGGCCGTTTTGGTTATTATAATGATCCATTAGGGGAAGAGCACCAATTTTCGACCTAGCACTAATTTTCGACCCATTCATACGATTTTGGCCTACTGAAAATCCGAAAATTGGCACAGAATTCTTGTAGGTCGAAAATTAGTGCTTTTCCCCTATATGAATTCTTACTTTACTTTTTCACAATATTTTTTAGTTCCGGATTAAAATCAGAAAATAAATAAAAAGTTTACAAAAAAAATCTCTGGCAAATTTCAATTTCTTGAAATTGATCTTAAATAATCACTTACCTCCTTGCTTTAGATGACCAATCAATTTTTTTTAATAATGCACGCTCTGATTTGAATGAGAAAAATGGCTGACAGATTTGCGTAACGTGAAGTGCTCCCAAATCTGGTTATTTTGATTCATGATTATGAATACTTAGGTCATGAATTCATAAAAAGAAGTCATGGTTTCATGACTCAACGTCATGATTCTATGACGCAGCGTCACTTTTGACCGCGGAAATATCTTTGGTATAACCGACACTCATGAACAAATTCTCGAAGCATCGTCTGGATCCATTGTAGCCGACATAATCTCGTACTTTTTTTTCGCGATATCGAATTTCGTTGGCAAAGGAGTCTTGTTTTCAATGTTATTTAGAACATCAGAGCATGTTCTAGACTCGACTTGTGTCTACTAAAGTTAGCTTTTTCCGCTAGAGAATGTTTGCTTCCAAGGGTAGGAACATACCAAATACCCGGCGGAACCCTTTCAAACCCCACCAAGTTTAGGTTTTTGGCCGGTTGCTATAGCTTTGAAAAGTAATGTTTATTTTTTCGGTATCCCTGTAAGCAATAACAAATGCGAACATCGCGACTCGGCACCATGTGTTTTGTGCCGGCCGGCGAAATTCTGCGCCTTCCATGGCAGACACTGCGCCTACTTGGATCCCTTGCATAAACGTGGAGGTTAGGGTGTCCCAGAAAAAGTCAATATTTGAGAGTCATAGTGCTCAACACCAGAAAAGAATACATACATATTTATAGCACTTTTATAGAACAAATCAAACCCCTGATAATATTATTTCTATCTTGTTTATGAATATTATTGGGTAATAAACATCTATCCAATAGCATTACACCGTGTCCAGTATATTCTCATACAAATTCGAGATAACATTACTTTGCGCTTGTTTAACTGACATCATTGGTGATAATATTTTTTGAAAGTGGTTATAATACTGATTCACTACAGGAAATGTTTTAGAAATATTTCAATTATAAACCTATTTTATCAACTTAAGAATTTACGAAAAATATTTCCAGCGGCACGCTCATAGGCAGACCCCAATTTCAATCTGCAGTTATCGCACATATATTTATCAAATTTTATCAATATTTATCTATTCAAAACGCAATATGATTAAATTAAAGTTTCTGAAACTTTTTTGTGAATGCTCTGATTTTCACTTTGTTAACCAGACCAATATGAACAAAAATTCATTTTAAGTGCAAAACACGACTTCAATGGACATTTCATCACTTATCCTAGCAATTATTGTTTTTTATTCATAAAACAAGCTATTCTAAGTTAGTATAATACTACCAGACTACAATGAAATACTACAACATTGGATTATCCTACATTCAGTAAAGTTATACCAAAGAAAAGAAAAAGTGTATGAGAATATATTGGACACGGTGTATAACTTCTGAAATATAGGGAGCCGGATCCTATTCATGGCACTTTTGATTCACTTTGGCAGTGGGATTTTTTGAAAGCTATAAAACTCATATTTGGCATCAATATGCGTCGCCATAGTGCCAAAGTGAATCATGGAAGTGCCCAAGTAGCTCTGAACCCTACTATCGTTCATATATTTTAGGTTGATTCTTATTTTTAGAAAAAAAAAGTTTAAAATCATTTATTACGGGTTTCAAAATGTTCTGCAGGAATGAAAACTAAATATTTTCAAAAGCTAATATTCCACGAATTCCCATTTATATACATGTAAAAAAAGAAAATATTAGGAAAATAAAAGGCTTTGGAAACATCTTCTCAAAACTTCAAAATATGACAAGTTTCATGAGAACTGGCCATATTTTATTATTTGAAATAGCGGAACCTCTTAACGATTTTTAGAAAAATTGATTTGTTCTGCAAAAATGCTATAAATAAGCATATCTTTCATTCTAGGGTTGAGCACCATGACTTTTCGAACATTGATTTTTTTCTGGGACACCCTATTGCAGGTAGATCCCGACTGCGGCATAGCTATCGTATCGTATCAATCACGCGTGTGTGTGGGCCACTCTTTCCACCCCACTAACGACGTCATCGTTATTACATTATGCAACTCGCATGCTAGGATCGTTGAAAGACCGCTGTCGTCACAGAGCAGGCTCTATGATATGAGAACGTGATGACAAACCTCTTTCGCCGAATCGTCGGCACGGTAGGCTATATGCTTTGGCGAGCATCAAAGTATGCGCTTTTGGAGGGGGTGGAAGTAGCATAAAGAACGTAACCGACCGAGTACAATAGACTCTAAAAAGGTAATTTATGGGCACACACGAAAACACGTCGGAAAGCCATTCTGCTGAGTGAGCTTCCAGTTTAACGGGTAGGACATTTTTTACGCTCAGATAGATACTTCGTTTTTCGTTGGTGAACAGAAGGTTTTCACGGGGAGACAGTCAAATCGATTGAAGAAGACTCCCGCAGGAGGAAGCCGAACACTAATTTGAAACATGCTACCAACCTACGCATTTATCACGTAACACACCCTCCGGGGGACATTTAGGATAGCGGTCACGGAGCAAACAACCGTTATCTAGTCCTCAATTTTAATATCACTAAAAAAACTCGTGCCAATAGATTGTTAACTCGCACGACCTGGGAGGGTTCGCAACTCCCTATAATGCAATTATAACAACAGAGTTCTGATCCTACGCACCCCGAAATTCATTCGCAGGATATCACAAAACAGCCAGAAAATTGCTGTTCGACACACCAGAACATCTGGTTCGGTTTCGGGACGGAATGTTTTGCCGATACCGATTTCCCGGTTCCGCATGTTTGAATGGATGTGTTGAGGTTACGGTTCTCTAAGTAGATTAACTCGATTGCACAAAGGAGATTCTATCTCCGCTCGGGATGCGATGCGAACGTAACAAGCTTTCGAGTGCTGTCCTGTCTGTCTGCTGATGACACAGAGAATATGCACCTTTGTACAGCTGGCATTTTTCCGACTTGTTCCCGGTATTCGATAAAATGCAATTTACATACAAATATATGGGACACCGGAGTGTCGGACGGACGGGTCGTCGCCGTTGCAGTCAATTAAAGCATTAAGTGGATTATGTCACACAGCTCTTGCGACTTTGTCGTCGGGATAATTTAGTTTGACAAACTTTGTTCGGAATTGGGGTTAAGATTAGAACTAGACACACTGTAAAAAACTTTGTTTATCTGATTGGTTTTAAACTAATATTTTTTTCACTTTAGATAATAATGACATTTCATTGGAAATATTTGAGTCTATCATGCCACGTACGAAATTGAGAACAATTTCTTTTATCATATGGAGCTCTGAGGGATGATGCATCACCGTTCACAACATTAAGGGGCAGAATTCGCCATTGATATAAGAATTTTCAAGAACAGTTTTTTCATCCAAAATCATGAAAGTTTATTTGAAAATGTGTTCGTTGTATTTTATTCTCCAATCGAAAAACAGTGAGCACGTTTTTTCGAATAAATTTCACTCTTTCAAATGTATTCGAATCCTCTGAGCAGAATCTCAATAGAGAAACAAAACAGTAGATTAGAGTACCTTGTACCTTTTAATTCCGCCCGAATTGCTTATCTTTGACAGATACGCGTATTTCGACTAACATTTGCAGCCTTCTCTAGTGTCAGTTACTCCTATCCACAGTAGATACTAGTAACTGACACTGAAGAAGGCTGCAAGTGGTAGTCGAAATACGCGTAACTGTCATTCTGTTAAAGGTCATTCTGGAATTAAAAGGTAAATGGTACTCCAATCTACTTTTTTGAATAAATTTCAGTTTGAAACAGAAAAAATGCTGCTGAAGTTTCAATGATGACGATGCATACGATGACGGATCCTTAAGAGCATTATAAACTTTTGGATGAAACGTACACAGAAAAAAATCCGTTCTCATAACCGTGAACAGCAGACGTGAACTCGTCAACAAGCGAAAATACACCGTGAACTAGATCATATATCTGTGACCAATGATGGTAGTTCACGATGTATTTTTGACAGTTCACGTTTTCCAGAACGCTTTTTTGAGCGTGTAACACTTCAAAACACATCTACACACTTAAATTATTTTACGGATTCCTGTAAAATCTCAACAGCTGAACAGTTCGGTGAAATGAATTAACGGAGTACGGTAAATTTTTACAGTATTCGGTGAAAAATCACCGGAATCCGTAAAAATTCGACGGAATTACGGTTTTTTATTTCACCGAACTGTTCAGCTGTTGAGATTACGGTGAAATTCACCGTAAGAGCTTAGTGTGTACCGTCTTACATAATGAGCAAAGTATAATCAGAAACTCGGCCAAGTTTACGGTTCAAAATAGGGCTCAATCAATTCCAAATTCGAAAAGTACTGAACCGTATACTTTGCTTAGGCTAATAAGAAGCCCGAGTATCGTATCGTATCAAATTCTTTTCAGACATTTCTCAATAAATTTTCGGAGGATTAGATTTAATTAGGGTAGATTAAATCCTACAAATCTATCTATCAATCTATCTAAATATTTGCAGAGGCAATATTGAAAAGCATCTAGGAAATACTGGGATTTCTATCAACATTTTCTTGTCAGCATTAATATTTGCAGTGATGTGATACAAATAATTATAATTCCAAAGTCCACGGTGGTCAGATTATCCACTTATGAGTAATATAATGGATGTAAATATGATTGAGGAAGAAACGGAGACAACCGTAACAACCGTCTCATTCTAGAGAAAGCGGCGTTGCTAAGAAAGTTAATGCACACTCCATTGTTGCTAGTGTTTTTTTTTTTTTTTTCAGGGGGATGGGATACAGGTATTTTTTCATTATGTCCTGTACCGAAAAAAACTAGTAAGGTTCAATTCCCCCCTTTCCTATGATTGCAAAACGTATCAAACCACAAGGATAACGCAAATTGTAGATGGATTGGTACTCCATTATTATGGACTGTGTCAATAACAACCATATTAAACAATTAGCTGTTGAACGTCGAACAACCCGAACGTCGAATTTGAGGAAAAATATCTTGAGGAAAATCTGAAACAATCCCAAGAAAGACGCTTGTAGTATACGCTGGAAGTGCAGGTTTTGTTAAAAGGATTTAAAAACGAATCCTTTGAAGAATTCCTGAACAGACTCATTTGAGATAACTAACAGAACTTGATTTTCGGAAAAGTTGCTCATCAGAATAAGTTCGATTCAAACTTTTTCCCTACCTTATGGTAAACATCATTCTATTCAAGCAACTTAAATGAACTGAAGGTCAGTTAGTTACTTAAAAAGTGAGCTGCTTAAGCTAAAACATGCCCTTTTTTCTGAACTTTCGGTTGCTTGAGTTGAAGGAAAATAAATGAAGAAATGCACCGGTAGGAGAAGATGCATATTGTAGAGATTCGTTTAAATTAGGAATCCTTTATATGATGTCCTTTATGAAGGATCACTAGTGTAAATCATTTAAAAACCTATCCTTAGACTGATTTTTGGTGGTCCGTCTGTAGATATACTCTACCCGTCATAAATACGAACTCACTAAAATCAGTATTGCAACACCCAGTTGAATATTGAGGGTCTGTCCCATTTGGGGAATTAAATTGAAATCGAACTTAAATCTGACAGTTCGAAAATTATTTCCCCTCCGATTTCGATCTGTCAAAAATAAGTCTACTCCAGAGTAGACTTATTTTTGACAGATTGGTGATTATTCTCTCGATCCTAATCGTTGTTTATACAGTTTTGATTCCACTGAGGTAATTTACGCGACAGCCATCGGGAGGATCTTCCGGCTGCCTAAACAGAATAAAACCAGTTCGAAAATCAACACAAGTGAGTAAAACGACAGAAAAATGTTCGGCCAGAACTATTTTGCCATTTTTTCCACTCAGTGACGGCAGGCAAGTGAATAACAGATTGCTGGATGAAATGCAACATTCTTTTTACCAGATAGTATTATAAAGAGGAAGATTTATGCTAAATCAATTTATTTTTTCCCGTAGGCTTAACTTTTGGCTGCAGTTTGTAATCAGCTTGTGTAAACATGAGGACAAGCCGGCTAGAGTGGTTCCCTTGAAGGAGTTTCCGGCCAACGACAAATGACAATACCTTAGGAGATAAGCTGTAAACATAACTCAAAATGGATAGAAACATTGACTGATCTACCCAGCTGGGATTATCGGATGATTTTGAGAAATTAGTGGCGAAAATGATATTGCACAACTTGAGGATGACGACGAGCTTGTACGACCTCGATGCGGTTGAAACTGGTCATGCTTTACCGTACCAACAAAATGCAGGCTGGTAGCAGGTCTCTGAAAAGACTTGGTCTTTATTAAGGCCTCTAAGAAGTACTCTAAAGTCATCAAAATGCTAATTTCTTTTTTCCTCGAGAAATAATCCTCGTGTATAATTCTCCATAGATGCCTTCAGATATTCTTACGTCACTATTCCACAGGTTCTTCAAGTATTTCTTTACGGATTTCTCAATTTAATACTTCAATAACTCTAGTGATTTCTTCAGAGGTTTCTTATAGAAAACCATCAGGAACTCCTCCTTACTACAGAAATTTTCTAATTATAATCTAGGTTTTCTTTCAACTATTGTTCGATAGATTTCCTCACTGTGTACATGAGCTCCAGAAAGGTTTATTCTAGATTATTAATTTACATCACCAAACTATGTTCAGCTACTGAGATTTCATTGGAATCCGTAAAATATTGAGTTAACAAATAAAACCAAAATTATTCTAGTAATTCCTTCTTTATACACAATTTCTTCAGGGATGTCTGATTTAATTTGATTGATTATTTTTAGCAAAAATTATCTTTTCGTTTTATTTAGATTTTAGATCCTTCAAAAGTTTAAAGGTACAGAAGTTTCGTTTAATCCAATTGAATTTATTGTTTTATTTAATCTTAGATTTTTTTCAGAAATTTTTCATTTGAAAAAAATCCCTGACAATTAACTAGAGACATTCCGGAAATAATTACTGGAAAAACTCTCTGGGGTAATTACTGAAGGTATTCTTAAATACATTTTTGGCTAAAATCTTATCGAAGTCTATTCGTTATCGAAAAGATTGTTAGAATTTCTAAGAAATATTTAAAAAGAGTTTTGTACTATTTTTTGTTTGTTTTTTTTTTGAAAACTTTCATTAGTCTGACAAAAACGGGTTTCCAATACAAAGCGTGATAGACAAGTAGTTACGCATTCAATTCAAATGGAAATGACGCATAATAGTGTAACCACTGTACTTGATGTATTAAATATTTGGAAGTTATTAAATTTTGTTATTGAATTCACAACAAAATTCATCTATCCAGTCATAGATTTGAGTATTTAAGGCATCAAATTACTATGTGATGGTGAAAAAACATTTATTAAAGATGCCAAAACGTTTAACTACCGTCGTGCGGGGTGACATTGGGCCATAAGGGTAACTTTGGGCCAAGATTTTTACAGCAAACTAAAACCAGAATAATGAAAACAATGTTGCAAGCTTCAAGAATACGTTATAAATAGCCACTGGATGGTCATGGAATAGTTTTTTGACTTCCGTACTAGTCTATTTAATTTAAATTTATTAAATTTATCAACAGGCTTCGTAGCCCCAATGATATTGTTAAAACTAAGGACAGCAATACAAATTAAAAAAAAACTCAATCACGAACATAATCTTGGTCACAGTCTCAAACATAATCATAAACTTTGTCAGGCAATTAAAAAAAAACATTTAACATATAATCGTTGTCGTTATCCGCTTCTACCAGCAAAAAACTCCGAAAATCTTCGACGAAGCGATTCACGGGTGAGGTGGAAGTCAAATAGTAGGGCAATCCTGTTGAAGACGCGCTGGATACCGATGATCGCCCCATGCATTCCGAAGAACTACGTAATGGCAACATTGTTCCGGAGTGATCGTGACTGTGCGTGTAAATCAATTTTTTCCAGGATGAAGGCACAATCTATCCGTCCTTGTAGCGTGTCTGCAACCGTAAGAGCTCTGCAGACGTCCCTTCTGGTGCGAAGTAGTTCTAGATCAATCAGCTGGCATCGACTCTCGTAGCTTGGCAGTTGGAACGGGTTTCTCCATGGCAGTTTCCGAAGTGCAAACCGAAGAAAGCGGTGTTGTACGGACTCAATCCTTTCGGAGCCGTTGTCGTAAGCGGGGCTCCAGACCGCAGAACAGTATTCCAAAGTGGAACGCACGAGCGAGCAATATAGGGACTTTAAGCAGTAGACGTCTGTGAAGTTCTTTGCAATCCTGAAGATGAATCCCAATGTTCTGGATGCCTTGTCGACAATGTACGAAACATGCGGCTTGAATGTCAGCTTTGAATCCAGAATCACCCCGAGATCCTTTACTTGGTTCACACGATCGATTGTAGTTCCCAGCAGGCAGTAGTCAAATATTATCGGCTGTCTTTTCCTTGTAAACGTTATAATAGTCATGAGATGCATCGAAAAGGGCGGTCAAAGTCACCCCCTAGGCCCAATGTCACCCCGCACGGCGTTACTCATCTAAAAATATTTGACTATTAACGTTAAACACAACGTCTCTTGTAAATAATACGTGCTTTGGGTTAGTTATTTTAAATATTTTGCAAAATACCCTGAGATGAAAGTTTCAGCAATAATATTCTAGAGGAATTAACTGAAGCCTTTGCGATAAAATCCATCCATGAACAACAATACATCAGTATTATTGATAATAACTTATGAAATTACTGCTCATATTGTACACTGAAAACATTCTACAAGCTCGATCAATGTGTTTCACACGTGAATTTTTACTAATTGTAAAACACATCAATCGATGGTGTAAGCCCAGTCGCTATCGACAATCCGAATTCAAGTGTAAAACACGTTAATTTACAAATTTTCGATAAGTTTGCTGTAGATTTTGTTAGCGATTTCTTGGTGCTCTGATACCAGGCACCCATTATGGGCGCACGGTTTCCCAAAAAATGACATGTTAATAAACATGTCACGCGAGAGTAGCAAATGTTAGTCCTTGTCATGTTAGGAAAACTAGTTCTACTAGTGATTGGTATCGCAATCGTAAAACACGTTGAAATTGTATGTAAAAGCCTTTGCTATCGAACCTAAGTCAAACCTTAACAGAATTACAAGTTTTACACGTTATTTCACCCTGTCATTTGACACGACAGATCCACGTTGAAAAGAATATAGATCGAACGTGTGGATTATTTTCAGTGTAATAATTTGTTATTAATAATGTTTCATGCTTTAACTTCTACCTGTAAGCTAAACACCGACAATCCGACAACGTTAGTGAATTGGACCAAGGAAAAATTAAATTTGACAGTTCATTGATAAATTGGAGGGGAAATAATTTTCGAACTGTCAAATTTAAGTTCGATTTCAATTTAATTCCCCAAATGAGACAGACCCTGAATCACCCCCCAACAAGTTTAGCATCACCTCAAAATAGGTAAATTTACATTGCTATATCTCGAGATCCTTATGATTTGCAAAGAACCGATTCTCAGCAAAGTTGTTCAGTGGATCAAGGACAACCGGAAGGCGAATAGTGTGATTCGCAATTTTGCCGCTAGGTGGCGCTAGTGAGCTTGTAAAATTGAACATGTTAAGCATGTTCTATCTTGTGATCCACTTGAGATAGAATGTTCGAGTCTTCTGCAAAGTTGTTCAGCAGATCAAGGACAGACTTTTTAATCAAAAAAACCCGGTCGGTGCCACTAGTGAGCAAATAAAATTAAGGATTTCAAGCGAATTATATCTAATCCAAGGTAAATAGAAAATTGGAGTCTTTAATATCCAAAGATTTAAACCCAAATCACTGGGAAATGAATTAAATCAGGACTGGATCACTGGAATATGAAATTAATCGGATTTGAAACTCTTGAATATGATGTCATGCCTAAATCACTTAAATATTAGGTGAATCTGGCATGATTGGTTAAACATTAAGTAGACCAATCCAGAATCTCTTGAAAATGAAGAGAATTAGCCTTAAAATATTTGAACATGAAGTGAGTCAGATCTGAATTATTAGAAAATGAAGTGAATCAGTCCTAAACTGCTTGGAAGGCATGAATCACAAGATTATGCAGTTAAAAAAAATACTTGAATATTATGTAATAAGGTTCTGAATCACGTGAATATGAAGTAATTCAGACTTATAAAGTAAATCAAAATTGATGCACTAGAATACGCATTAAATCCGACATGAATCACTTGGATATGGAGCGAATTTAACATGAATCACTTGACTATGAAGTGAATCAGTCCTGAATTACTTGAATATGAAGTGAATCAGACTTGAATCACTTGTATATGAAGTAAATCTGACCTGAAAATATGAAGTATGACACACCTGACACATTTGAATATACTGAATCAGTCTCAATTATGAAGAGATTTCAATCTAAACCATTTGAAAATTAAGAGAATCAGGTCTGAATTACTTGAACAATTATTAAAACATAACTTAATTACTTGAAAATGGAGTAAATCAAACCTAAATCCTTCTGTTCTGTTTCATGACTCGATATTTTCATCAGTCGATGATCCCTTCAATATCGACTAATGGAGGTTTCACTGTAGTACCACCTAACGGCAAAATTTCAAACAAAATAGTCTATCTTCCAGATGCCCTTGACTTTCTGAAGAACTTTGTAAAATATTCAAGCTTTTTATCTTATGTGGATCACACGATAGAACTTGCTTAAAATGCTTAATTTTACATGCTCTCTAGCGCCACCTAGTAGCAAAATTGCGAATCACACTGCCTTCCGATTGTCCTTGACTTTTTGCACAACTTTGCTGAAGACTCGAACTTTCTATCCCACGTAGATCACAAGATTCCTATCTTAAAAAGTTCAATTTTACATGCAGCGCCACCTAGCGGCTTAATTTTCATTGATAAATTTCATCAAGAGTTCCATCGGAATCTCCTTCTGTCCAACATGTAATCTTTTCTGAAATACCGGCAAATATCGCAAGTAATTAATTTATGAAATATTCCAGAAATACTTTCAATAATTCTACCAACGAATGAATGAAAGTCTCTGAATTTTATCTTTTATCTGGAGAGGCACCAGAGTTTTCAAAAAAGTAATCCTAGATGAAAACAAATGAAAAACCGATTTTATTACTATACCATTTAATTTCATTAGAGTTTATATTCTTTGAAAGTTACGCGTATTTCGAATTCAACTGTAAGGCTGTCTTCAGTGTCGTGTACTAGAGTGGATTTTTCTCAGTCAATCACTAAAGCTTAGAATCCTCTAAAAAAATCTTGAAAAAAAAATAAATGAAAATCAAATTTAGTACTAGACTATGTAATTCCAACTCTAATGGAAATAAATGGTATAGTACTAGGTATATATAGGATTGCTTTCATTTATCTATGGGTTCCACTAAACAATTCGAAGATTTATTATCATCGTGAATAAATTAATCGATAAATACTTACAGCAAATTCTTCACGAACTTCTCCAGTAATTTCTTGGAAAATTCAACTAGAAATACCAGTAGGGATTTTAATTTGGTGTTCCATTTGTTTTAATCAGTGTAGGTACGAAAATCCAAATGGAACGGAAGTTTTTATAGACAGAATAGTCGAAAGACTAAACGGCTGAAGGTGAAGATGTATCGAAGCCAAACCTCGAATTTTGAAGAGCACAAATCTAGAGAAACAGACAATCGTTTATGCTGAAAATTTAACTCACTGATCACTCGCTGGTGACTAGTGAGTTAAGTTTTCAACATAAACGGTTGTCTGCTTCACAAGATTTGTGCTCTTGAAAATTTGAGGTTTGGCTTCGATGCATCTTCACTCGAAAGGAAAACCTTTTATCAGGGATTCCAGAAGTTACACACTTAGCTACCGGAAAATTATATCGGGTTATGGAGAGTTGACTGTATATCATAGCCGTAGTACACTAATCAGCAAGATAATGCTGACGGTCTTTGATTCGAATCCCGTCGGATTAGAGTGTCCATTTCCAGACCATTTTGCTTGTCCCAAGCAAGAATCGAAGCTTGTCCCGGGAAATCCAGTGTTTTTGTTGAAATGGAAATAAAAATTCAACAATATAATGTTTTTACATTGAATTATAAAGAGAATGTGACTTTCAAAGATAAAATTTGAACTATAAGATTACAATCTGTATATGTTTTTTTTTTCATTCTGATGAAGTAATTGCACCAAAATCAAAGCTTACATTGACTAATTATGAGTTTGCTACGGTTTTTTTTTTCATATATGTCGTAGCACGCAAAATGTGGCTAAAGGGGTTTCCGTCTCCTGTTCCATTTCCAGGCTCAAAATACAGACGGCTTAAGCGCCACCACTGAAGAGGACCGTCTGTCGAGTTATGTCGAGTTATGCCCGGCAAGAAACCCAATATCCGGGCGGGTTTGTTTTGTAAGAGTGCAAATAGCAATTTAGGAAACAATCAAGATTTCTCAGATATAGAGGTCGCCTTGGCGATTTGGCGAGCGTGGGGCAGAACCGAGGATGGAGAGATGCGGCCACGAACCGAGTATTGTGGCGTGAAATTGTTGATTCAGTGTTATCTGTGTAGATGTTAACTAAATAAATAATAATAGAGGTCGCCTTAGGTGATTCTCAAAAAATAGTTGATGCTGACCGTCGTTCTACCGACACACAAAGACGCCACTCACGAGTATCATGAGTGATTTTACATCTTCGTGGACGAAAGTACGTAAAATTACCGAAGTATTCGACCTTTTCAAACTACGATTCTTATCAACTACGAATAAGAATCGATTAAAGCGCTATTTCTTTCGCTTCCATTCCATCTGAATGACCTATATAGTTCCGTCTATTTTTTGACTCCGATCTATTTTTAACGATCGTAAACTCTCGGACTTGAACTTTGAACCTTAGGCTTATTCGTGTTTCGTAGTGTAGTATGTAAGGCGACAGGGACATTTAATTGATATTTGTGCTCATAACAACGTTTTATAAAAAAAAAGTGATTTATTATATGATTAGGTAATTGCTAACAATCTTAATTCTATTAGTTACTCTAGAATGGTTGACTGTATTTAAAACGATATACTGTGTGATCAAAGATTCCGATTGAACAACATAATATATGTTGTTGACTATATGTTCAGAAAGGCCTCACATACTGCAAAGTGAGCTAGTTCTTTTATACGACTGCATCGTAGATTATATTTTGTGAAAACGACCAAAACAGATATACTTCCGACAACTGCACACCGTAAAGGCAATGGCTCTGACAGATTCCCACATACAGTCGGAATTTGTCACGGCTCTTGCATTTCGTTTCGATTGCAGCTGAGTGCATCGACCGAAAAACTAAAACTCTCAAAAAAAAAAACAGAAACGAACAGCGGTTGCGTTGCACTTTTTTTTCGTATCGTTTCGTTCCGTACCAATATTATTCTAAGCGCTTTCAATTTATTTAGGCAAATTGAATAGGCCCCGAAACTATCCCGCATGTGCAAACGAGATACGGCATAGGGTAGAAGTATCGGTTTTGGCCTGCCTTACTCCCTTACTCGGTATTTCGTACCTCAATATTGAGTTAGAGAACCAGTTGGTTTTCATTGCTACCTCGATGGTCCCTTGGATCGCATTTGCACTAGTTTTGTATTCAATAGCTCGATACCTCGCTAACTCGATGGTCGATCATCAAATGAAAGCTTTCAATCCATATTATGTATGAAACAAATATCGAAACAGAGTGTAACCCTTATTTTCTAATTAAAAAAAGCGTTGGTCAATATATAGGCCAACAGCACCAGTTTCAGCCACATCCTTAGCCTCGGTTTTTAAATTGGCCTATCGTATTGATTTCTAATGAGAGTAACCAATTTTGGAATGCCCTGGATGAATTAGGTGTATTACTTTTATATTTTATTTTTCGAATAGATTCGGACAAGTTAATGAATGTTGCTACTAACATGTGTTTGTGTTCTACTAACCACGAAATGTTTCATGCTAATTTGCAGTGTTGAACGGCGTATAACATTCCTAACATTTTTCATGAGATTATGTTTTTATTCAATAACACGAAACAACATGCTCTATGCAGCTATTTTGATAAATTTTCTTGCTCAAAAAACAGTTCATTCATAATAAAACTCTAATTGAAAAAAAAAGCGTTGAAATTTCAACCTTGACACTGACAACCTTTTATTAATTTAGATGTTCACTTCGCTGACAAAAATCAACTTAGGTAGGGCTTAAGGACTCTTGTGACCATAATTGGCGCTATGGCCAAAATCGGTGCTTTTACCCTACGACGAATTGTGTGCACGGAAAACATCACACGCCGATAGCTCTTTTATCCACCTATTATTTTTTTCGATCCCCGATGGCATTTGTCCGTTATCATTCTAGTGGAAACTTTCCCTTCGGTGCGTATGCACATATTCGATTCATCGAATCGCGCGTTGATCTAATTCTACCGAAGTTTTGTGCAAACGGTACGAGGAATTATGACATTGAGCGGAGCACAATGGTTTGTTAATTGGAGGAATAACCTCAATTTCACCTTTCTCCTCGATCCCAAAAACACTGCGGCTTGTCATCCTAGTAACCTTTCGGAAAGCATTTTTAAAACGCGATCCAAGGAGGGGTGCGTGCGATGTGTGTGCAGTTGGCCATGATTAGAAAACCACAAACTTCACGCGCCCTCTTTGATTCCAGCTCGAAGCAAATTCTAAGTTACTTCAATCCATTTTGGACGTTTTATCGCTTCTTTCGCTTTTAATAACAGAGACAAATTTACAACTTTCCGCTCGCATTTATCGTTTTTCCTTCGTATTATATTGTTTTATGATATTTATTTGTGCCTGCATTCTAGGGAGCTGTCTATCAAATAAACAAATTAACATATCCCTTCTTGAACATTGTACCATGAAGAACGCGGGTAGAATTGTAGTCGTTTTTAAAACCGAGTTAACAAAAACGGTCAGAGCAGAACTTTTTGCCCATATTACCATGCAGTGGATGGCGTCGACAGGGCTAGACACCATGCAGGGGTGGGCTAAACAACAGTTTATGACGTCGCACTGTTGTTGGGGTGATGACTGACTACTGACTAAACCTCAATTTTGAACTCCACACATGAACTTGCTCGCGACGCCCACGACTGGTTCCGTGTTATGCTAAACAGAACCAAAACGGTGGCGGAGTTGGTTTTCCCGTTCTGTGTGTCACGCAAATAAGAAATTACACAGTTTTCTTGCCAGTTTTTTTTTTCGGAAAGGGGGTTCTGTTGTTAATCACTTTCGAAAAGTTAACTAGTTTTGCCGCAGGGTTAGACAGACGTGCTTGGAACAATTTAGATGTAGGCCATAATTAGTGCTGAAGGCACGACAAACCCACTACCAACACTATAGGGATTAGGAAGGGGATTTGGTTAATTTAAATCAGTAAAGCTGAAGCAACGTAATCAAAATAATGTGGCGTGGTCAGCGTAAAATTGCTATGTTATTATGGAACTAAGCTCCTCGGAGTTATACGACACGAAAGGAAAAAGTGCTAATGGGCATAATCAGATGAGTGTTGATGAAATTTATGGTCAGTTTACATATAAACTGGGTGATAGATGACAAACTTGCACAATTCATTACACAGTTAAAATATTTGTTTGGGGAAGAATTTTAATGTAATTTGAACCGTGCTTTTTAGAGCACGAGTTGAACAAGCGGTAAACACGCGCCTCGCTTGCTCAAACTCGTGCTATAAAAAGCAAAAACAATATGAGGGTCGTGGATTCTAATCCCACTGGTCGAATATCTTTTCGGGTTGGACATTATCCCGAATTCCTAGGGCATAGAGTATCTTCGTGTTCGCCACACGATACACGAATACATCAAACCCGCAAAACACCGTGGATAAACTCGTCAGTTTGATGAGTTTCCTCGCATAAAACACTTCTTTTCTGAATTAATTTATACATTTTGTTTCGTCTCGCACACTCGCACAAAGTAAGTCGCATCAATCCGTAGCAGCTGTCAAATCAACATTTGTTATCATAAGTTAAGTCGCATAAGATACCAGGTTGGTTCGGTAGAATATTTATACACTCGCATTGTATGTTATTATTCATCACATAATATATGCACACATATCGCCTCCACTTTTGTACGTAGAAGGCCTTTTCGCGACATCTTATAAGTGAAATTTTGCACATATAAAGCCTCCAGGTGATTTCGTTATACGTACATTTTGGTTGTCTGGGTCTGTCAAATTTGGAACGTAACGCCAGTAAAAAGGAGAAGTATTTCACTATTTATCACCGTAAGGAAAACTATTTTGTTCAAAACAATCAATAGACATTTGAATACTGTCAAAATGTTACACAAAGCTTCTTAATCCATCTAATCAGCAAAAATATAAGAAGTGGTCAGACATTTTAGTTTTGTTATGAATATTGAGATGATGATCACTGTAATAGTAGTTTACGCAACAAGTTGCAGAATAATGATTTCTACACCATGAATCGTACATTTGTCCAGTTAACGAGTTGGATAATTACGACAAGTGCTGTAATGTGCTTTCACCTTAATTTTCCAATTTCTAAAAAAATGTTGTGTAATGCTTCATAACGCATCTCATTTGCGTAGTGAAAAAACGTTGCGTAATGAATCATTACAACACTGGTTTCAGTTGCGTAATGACTATTACTGCATCGCAAAATTCAGTGCAGGAAAGTATGCCGTTTTATGACAGATTCGTGTGATGAAAATGAGAAATTGCAAAAAGAGTCAAACACAATGCAACGACGTTAAGGCAAGAACGGCAAAACGGCAACACGGATTTGAATTACATGTCAATGTTTTTAACACTAAATCGGATTCAATATGGACTTGACTAGTAAAGACTGTGTTTAATACCTGTACCAATAAGGTGCGGCTTATATTTCGAATGATCTCAAAATTAAAAAATCTTGTACTATTCTGAATTCAAATCACATAAAAAGAGAAGCCTTAAAGTTTGAGCCTAAATAATTGCAATTTTGGAGATAACTTTCCCTTCTACGGTTGAATAGAAAGCTATCGCATTACTGATTTTCACAAAGCGTCATCGATCGAAAGAGTTGTATAATTCCACTGGGAACCTATCAGGATTATTACTTAGGGTTAGAAGAAGATTTCCTTAAAATGTCAGCTCATTTGGTCGTTCCATGAGCTGGCTCAACTGAATTGAAGTTAATATGGGATTTTCAGCTCAAACATATGGGAAATAGAACATCATTTCCTGATTGGGTCATAATAATTATTGATCGCGTTCAATTGAACTCAGAATGTCAAAAACATTATTTGATACCATAGCAAACAATATTGTAGAAGGTTGTATGATGATTAAAATTGAGAAAGTTTGTGTTTTAGCTATCTGAAGTAGATTTGCAATACTTCTTAGTATTTCTGCAGCATAGCTGGGTGGTAGCCACTAAGCGCATCATAGCCACCTATGACGCTGGGCGAGCTGCGGTACAAGGTGCATGCATATAAGTGATTGTACGGGAGTGGTGATCTTAGCCTAACTTTCAACAACTGAAAGGGTAATGAAAATGAGCTTAAATCCAGATACAACCTTCTGCAACTATGTTCATAGGGTATCAACTAGTGAATTTGTCATTCTGGGCCCAATTGAACGCGATTAACTGGTATACGGAACGAAACAGTGACATAGGGTCAATCTATATAAATAAAAATGGAGTGGTGTTTGTATGTCACGAAATGGCTTGAGAACGGGACAACCGATTTACATAATTCTTTTACTGTTGTTTTCTTGAAGGGTTCCGACGTGTTCGTGTGACGATAAAGTTTTGGGAAGTTTTCGGAAAATTTGGTAAAACGGGGAGTTCTAATATGTCATTTTGTATGGGAGGATCCATGACATTTTTCAACAGCCTACTTGATGGCAAGACGAAGTTTGCCGGGACCACTTGTTTTCAATATATTTGCAACGTACAGTGCTGTTCTGAATAATAGCAGCGCATGTCGATTTTCATACAAAATGCTCAACTTTGACATGCTGTAGTTTTGTTTCCTTTCAAGCAATCGAGTTGAAATTTTCTCCACAGAACTAAAAATATGCCCAATTTTGTAAACACAAAAATTTTCTAAGCCCCTGCCGGAAAGTGAGATACTAGGTGAAATTGTTCGAAAAAATAGCAGTTTTAAAAATTTGAATTTCGGCTTGACATTATAGTTTTAAATTGTATATCACTTACCATTGGAACAATCTCCTCCTACTTATCAAACCTATACCTAAACCGAAAATGTTTAAAATATTTGTAGAAGAAAAATTTTAAAATGAAAAACTGCTATTATTTCGGAAAAAAAACCTAGTGTCTCACTTTTCGGCAGGGACTCAGAAAAAACTGAAATTTTGTAGCTACAAAATCGATCATATTTGTAGTTCTGTGGAGAAAATTTCAGCTCGATTGCTTGATAGGGAACAAAACTACAGCATGTCAAAGTTGAGCATTTTGTATGAAAATCGACATGCGCTGCTATTATTCAGAACAGCACTGTATATTCCATACATACTTCGAATTCAATGCGCCAGCTGGTGGAGCAACCAATTGAGTTGAAATTTTAAGAGAGTTTTTATCTTACCCTAAGGCTTATATCTAGGGGGTGCCCCGTTGAGTTTTACAACTTTTTTGTTTAAGGGCCAGTCTACTAGGGCAAAAAATTGAATTGTATTATTTACTTTGTTGTATAAAAGTCTAAAAACAACTAAGTTATCTTTAAAACCATGTTAAAAGATTTTAAATCAGTTGAGTATTCATAAAGTTATTTTTATCACTCATTCTTCAAGCATATTAATTTTAGAAAGTCGGTACTCTCTATATAAAGTCACATAAATTATTGCGGCTGAGAAAGTGATGGCGCAAAACTCCAGCTTTTCAGAAGATTTCTCCAGATTTTTTTAGGGTTTTCTTAAAAACTTCAGTGACACATAGAAACGTATTTCTTGGGGATTTTTTCAGGAACAATTCAAACAGTACAATCTGAATTTTGTCTTAAGTTTATTTCAAGAAACCTGTATGGAATTAAAAAAAAAATCCTAAAAGGGATACTTTGAATAATGTGTTGTTTTTTTTTAGGATATTGTTTCAGAAATTTCACCAGGAATTTATTTGAAAAATATATTGTTTTAAAAAATATTTACAAATACGAAAATAATCAATTCAGAAAAAAGATCTCTCAATCATTTCAATAATTGTGGAAGTGTTCATACAACACTGAGCTAAGAAGCAAGCTGTGTCTCGTTAGCCATAAAGGAGAAGAAAAAGAGTGTGAAGATTCAACATAAACTTTTTCACCTGATTTTTTTTTTCCAAAAAACAAACTGTCAGGAATCATTTTAGACATCCCTCTAGGGAATCATCAAGGATTCATATAGAAAGCCGTACAAAAAAAATCCCAAGTTTTTCTAAAAGAGTTCTACCGGGATTTACATCTGAATAACATTTTCAACAGGGATTCTTTTAAACATCCTTCCATTAGTTCCTACTAGGAATCGAGTGAAAATACATCCGAGGTTAATTTGGGTACTACAGTAGTAGGTTTTACTGTATGTACTAAATGAATTTCGGAGGAATTTTCCGCTCAAGTAGCTTTTCAAAGCATTTCTGTTCAATGAGTCGATGGCCCCTTCAGATATCGACTCATGGAGGTTTGACTTTATTTTTGAAAAATATTGCCATGAGTTATTCTCTAGAAGTTCTCGGAAAGTTAATGGTTCTTCAAGGAATACCAAAATTCCGGCATTTTACTTAACTACGGGTTGCTGAATCCATTGCCGTTAAAATATCATAGCATGTCTAGTTTTTGAGATATTTGCTGTTGAAAACGCAAAATATGACTATTTCTGCCAACTTGCATGCAAGTTTTCCAGCTTGTATGGCAATTTATTTGTTTAGTTTGATGTGAACATCAATGAACACAGTGTTTTACACAACTTTGGCGACCTATAGCTAAACATTGTGACGTATTGGAACATTTCTGAGAACGCATCAGATTCAGCAACTCCAAATCTACTAGAGACACGTAATTTGATCCTTGAGACAGGCAAAAATGTTATTTTTGTTCCGCTGTGTTATTGTTTTTTGTTTATACATTAAAACATATTAATCTCCTGGAGTGACTGTAGAGATTCCTCCAGACATTTTTCTAAAACTTTCTCTAGGAAAGCCTGAATAATATCCGTAAGGTATTTCGGCAGAAGTCTTTTTGAAATATAGAAAAATTTCATAAAAACATGTCATGGAGAATGGAAAAAAACAATGACGAAAATTTCAGAAGAACTCTTGGAAGAATTTCATCTGAAATTTCCTAGAAAAATGTCCGGAAGAATTTGTAAAATTTTGTTTTTTTTTTGCTTAATGCTTTGAAAAATTTATGAAAAAAAAAAATCTGGAGTGAATCTTCAACAAGCGTATGTACATTAGGAAAATTCAAAATTTACAAAAATTAAAATTCAATCTCCCATATCTCCCTTATTGTAGGTTACACACTTATTTTCTTGCTCGGAAGTGGTTGCCGATAATCATTTAACAAATTCATTTAAATACAAACTTTTTCAATGGAATAAATGAAAAACATCGCATAACTGGCAACCTTGCACGCCCTTTGGTGGTGGTGGAGGATCAAAAACCAAAATAAAACATTGAAAGACAAAGGCAAAATTGGTAGCACGTGGCTTTTCATGACATTTCTCCATGTCAAAATGCTGTCAGATCTCAAGGTTGCACTTTGCCGTCACACTTCTAAGTGTCGCACTTTCAAAGTATGCGGTTCGATTTGGTGTGAACAGCGCAATACAATCCTTATCATAAAAATAGCGTTCCGTGAATTTTTCAGCTTTATGGTGGAAATTTAAAAATTAAACAGAGATGATGTAGGTCTATATCGGATTTACTCTGGAAAAATTTTGAAGAATGTGCAAAGCATGTTTGCACTATAATTTAAATACATAATTATCATTCTATAGTCATTGAAACCAGATTAAAGAAAGTTCCTGATGGAACAAATACTTTTTGAGTTAGTTTTGTTTGAAATTTTTGCAGAAGTTTACCTAAATAATATCAAACAAATTCATTCTTCTCTAATCCGTCTCTTCGGCAACTTCCTTCATTATGGTTTGGCATTTTCATTATAAGTCTATATTGCAATGTAAGTACTTACGTGTTTGGCACAATTTTCAAATTTTCTCCATCGTAATTCCCATACAAACCTTCATCATCTTTGAGCCACCTTTAAATCTCCACCATAAAAAGCTAAAAATTTCACAGAAACCTATTTTTATCATGAGGATGGTAAAGTAGATATGGGAAATTGGATTTTTAAACTTCTTTGAATTTTTAACTATCCTACTGTACATATACTATGATGGTCCCCACAACAGCTTCCCGAAGAATATCTGTTCAATGAGTCTCATGTCTTTTCAATGTTGAATCATGGCGGTTTGACTATACCCACACAGTTCGAACGAAACGTGTAAATTTCTGAGACATATAATGCACATAATTGGAGCGTGGAATATCATGGATATTTACATGATATGTCATGTAAACTTCAATTATATGTCATGTAATCCAACAGAATTCTGTGTGGTTACATGACATATAACACATTTTTACATGACTTCAGACTTAAATTTACATGACGTTATGTTTACATCGCATAAATGAAGTTTACATGAAGTGTAATCTTCATTATTTTTAACTGTGCATTTGATCTCGTGCAAGGTTTTTTTTTCAGAAAAGATGTAAAAAAGTTGTCAAAGTTGCCTCTAGATTGCAATACTTTACAATACTTTTCATATTAGGACAGCTGTAACTACAGTTGTGATGATATCAGACTGTAAAAACCACACGAATAATTTCAAATAAAAACGAATTGACTTGAATCAGAATACAATAGATGGGAAAAGTGGTTGCCCATAGTAATTCATTTTTTAGGCACTCAAGCATGGTAGGGGAAAATATATCGAAACGCCACATTCAACTGGCGATTCGTTTTCTTACTTTTGAATCTACATGCTGATTGACGTTTAAAGTTCAAATACTAATTTTGAGTTTTTCTTCAATGCTTGTTTATTTTTTCTTCCGGGCGTCGCCACTGGGACAGAGTCCGCTTCTTAGCTTTAGCGTTCTTATGAGATTCCAAAGCTTTCCCAAATTAAGAGCTTTCTTTGCCAAAGTTATAACTGTGCGCATTCGTACATCGTGTGGCAACCACAATGATACTCTATGTCCCGGGAAGTCAAGGAAATTTTCTTTGCGAAAAGATCCTGGGCCGACCGGGATTCCAACCCACGTATCTTTACTTATAGCCGCGGACGTTACCAGTAGGCTAAGACAGGCCTTCAATGTTTGTACAGCGATCATGACATCGTATACAGAACTTCCAAGATAATTGTGTGATTCGAACCCCTCAACAAAGGTTGTTTTGTCTCACGTTACTCTAGCAGGGAAAAAATACACGTTACATTATGCGAGACGTGGTGAGAATTTGCTGACAGCCCAAAACCAAGATCTGAAACTAATTTGTATAAATTCAACGACCCGATACGAGTGTGCATCAATTGACATACATTTTTCATTATTCTTACGATTATAGCTTTAGTCATTCGTGTCATGTGTGCCGTCGTAATGCGTTTCAGCTGTTTAAAATTCATCGACCTCGGTGGGACGTGCTTTGAGGAAAATTTCCTCGAAATTATTTTCATTTTTACGATACAAGGCAATTAGGTATAGTAGGCTACTCGACCTCATCCGCGTGGCCGTCATCGGCAATTTCTCGCTAGGCCTACTGTTTACAGTTTTGTTCCTAGAACGGCTACTCCGACTCTGGTCCACTCCAATCGACAACCGGTTTGCTGTACCAAGTCTCCGCTCCAACCGTATAGTCTATTGTAGAGGAAAATGCAACCAGCTCTTATCCGCCGGATCGCCATCTCTATTCACATCCAAGAGCGCGCGTGGAACCGGTTTTGCATTCGAACCAGAACATTTCTTTTATTTCCGTCATCATTGTGATGTTTGTTGGGAACTGAACCGCGCTGGACACCGCTATCCCGCGATTGCTTAATACAGTACTCCCCAAACTGTGCGACGTAGCACTTCTCGTGGTGCGCCGTGGATTGATTTTTCAACTAACTTGGAAATCAGCTTATAATTTTGGAGAACTTAAATAAAACTTTGAGATAAACCCCTACATCTATCATCAAATGGCATTACATCAGGTAATTCAAAAAATTATAGTTAACGATGTTACGCCAATTTAAACGGTCCATGATTGCGTCTCTTTTTGGGGCGTGGGGCCTTCCTTAGCCGAGTACAGTCGCCTCTCCACATCTCGATATCGAAGGGACCATCGAGATAGGGAGAGATCGAGACAAAGAACATAAATTTAATGAACACTAGATTGAAAATCACTCCGTTACTAGGAAAATAATAATCAAACAAACTTCATTTCGAGCTTCTATTTTTTTCTGAATCACTTAAATCTGGTCTAGCAATCTGTGATAGTGTTCATATCGACATATGGAGAGAAAATTGGGAACGAAAAATCATCAGGAACAAATCGAGATATGGAGATATCGAGATAAGGAGGATATCGAGATGTGGAGAGGGAAATCGTATGCAGAATTAAGGGACCGAAGCAATCATTGACATAGGGAGAGATATCGAGATGTAGAACATCGAGATGTGGATTGTCGACTGTAGTTAGTGTCCACGGCTACAAAACACAGTCATGCTGAAGGTGTCTGGGTTCGATCGCCGGTCGGTCAATGATCTTTTCGTAATGAAAATTTCCTTGACTTCCCTGGGCATATAGTATAATCGTACCTGCCACATGATATACAAATGCAAGTAATGGCAATTTTGGCAAAGAAAACTCTCAGTTAATAAATGTGGAAGTGCTCATAAGAACACTAATCTGAGAAGCAGTCTCTGTCCCAGTGAGAATGTCATGCCAGGAAGAAGAAGATGACTGCGTCTCTTCAACTTCGATTTCGGCCCACACTCTCCAGACCATATTGTACCTGATCAAGCAACCTCGTTCGAAGTGTTCCCCGCCTCCTTGTACCAGATCAGATTCAACGCGAACACATACTTTGGAGGGTTGTTGTTCGGTATTCTTGTAACATGCCCTGCCCAGCGCACCCTTACTGCTTTCTCTACCTTCTAGATACTCGATTCGTTCAGCGAGCTCATGATCCATTCTCCGCCGTCACACACCATTCTCCTACACACCGCCAAAGATGGTCTTTCTGCCCATGTTCAACTACTAATAGTGCTTGCCGGTCCTCTTCCAGCATGGTCCATGCTTCATGTTCATAGAGGACCACTTCGGGTATCGTGTTTTACTTGGTTCAACGATAACCTGTAAAATACAATATTTAGAAAAAAAATACAGTCAACTCTCCATAATTCGATATTGAAGGGACCATCGATTTAGGGAGGTATCAAGTTACAGAACACTTAATCAGTTCAAATGATATCTAAGGGACCATCGAGGTTGCCATGAAAACCAACTTTTACTATAGTTCTCTAACTCGATATCGAGATTAGAAATATCGAGTAAAGGAGATTTGACTGTAATAATAAACAAATAGGTTCTTCCATTTCATTTTTTTGGTAAAGCTAGGTATGCTGTTTCGCTCAAGAAAAGTAAAGGAATTCCTTAACTGAATGGGTCAATAAATTTCCTACAGAGAGCCCCCTTTGAAATGACATTTCTTCTCAACTGCGTACTGCGATCAGAAAAATGTGACTTTCTTGACCATTTCTGGGGAGAAATTTTCCACGCATCTAGACAGGCAATTTTTTTTCTTGTCAGCAGCAAACCAGCCTTAAGGGGGAACTCGATCTTAAAAAGTTTGTGAACCTCTGTACTTAATAGCACAAACGTGCCCACGTTTGGACCCGCTGCCATGCGCTCTCCATAATTCAGTTCCATCGGGATAGGATTTCAATGCGCATCGTGAATGAGTGTGTGATGTGAACCCCCTGTCCTACCGGTCCTACCTGATGGAGTGCAAGCCCTTACGAGCGATAGAACTGTCCGACCCACAACGAATGGCATCCAACCGGGTGTGAAGGTGAAAGTTGGAAATTAGAATTATAATTTTTGATAAAGGAATAAAATGCGGGAATTTATCACGCTCGTTGGGAGCGGCGGAAGGTGTTATGGAATTAACACGAAATTATAAACGGTCGGAGTGAACGTGTAATTTCTCGTCGGTGTTGTGACGTTTTGGGGAAATGCAGGATACAAACGAGATTGGAGTTCGAGGCCGACTGTGAAATTTATGAAACATTTGTTAAATGGGGGTATAGTTTCGGATTTATGATACGAAGTGGAAGCGTTAGGAGATGGCATCGTTCCGTAGGTGTTGTTATCGATCATTTGTCAAAGCGGCCACGCAGTTGTGGGTGGACTGCATAGTAGGTTTTAGGTTGGTTCAAAATATCATTTAGCTCAACATAACTCATTCGATTTTTAATAAAATTCTGAGTGTCCTTCCAGAAGCGAGCTCATTTGATAAAAAACTAAAACAACACAAGCCTGTTAAAGTTTGTATGAGAATTACTTAAGGAAATCCAAACTTTCATCAGTTAGAAATCCAATCATTCAAAATTTTGTTTCAATAGCATACAATAAAAAACCGATGGAAATCAATCTCAATTGGTTGCAGCTCTTGTTTCGAGGAATGAAGGTTAAAATAAATTGAGTTAAAAATTTAAATAAATTCCAGCTATTATTTGTATTTTTCGGGAAATATGCGTATTTTGACCTTTTCATTGTTGTGTATTAAACTGCAGTTGCTGAAAATGTAAGCCAAGTGTAGTAAACGACACTGAAGGTCGAAATAAGCGTATCTGTCAAAGTATACAAATTTAAGATAAAAATTAAACAGTATAGTACTAAATTTTAAGTAGATGAAAATACGAATTTAGTACTATATCATTTAATTCCACTAGAGTGTGTATCCTTTGACAGATACGCGTGTTTTTTTTTTCTTCTCCGCATCGAAAGTTATATAATCTTTGTTGATAAGTATTGTTAAATGCGTATAAGTTTGAATTCTGAGACAATTTAAGACACTGACATGTTAATGCTTCCAGTGGGCATTTATGCCCTTTGAAGGAAGCACCACACTAGACAACGGACTAGCATGCAACGCCCAGTGGCACAGTCGGAAAACAGTCCTCACGAAAAGTTTACCGGCCTGAGGCGGGAATCGAACCCACACTCCCTAGCACGATGCGGCTAAATGCCTGGTGACACTAACCGCACGGCTACGAAGCCCACGTTTCGACCTCAACTGTAAGGCCATCTTCAGTGTCGTGTACTAGACTCGACTAGACTAAATTTTAGTTTTATTTACACACCGTCGAAAGTTGATAGTCTGTTTCCAAGGGTATAGGGAGAGATCCCCCAGTGCCGGACAGCACCCAATACCGGACAAAGTCGAAAAATTGAGAAATCATGGTCAATTAAGATGGTGTATTAGTAGAAAAGGAAGCTATTATGGAGACTAATGTTTGCGTTGAATAACACATCCTTGAAATATGCATGCCTTTTTAAAAAAGTTTGATTTTTTTTTTAAATTTGACGTTTTGCCTTAATTTTGAGCCTATTTAGTAATTATTTCAGACATGAAAAAATAATTTGGATCACGCAAGCAGGTTCGAACATAATCCTTATTTGATAGTATGAATGTATTTTGTACCAAAATTGAACTAATTATGGACAAATTACAATTTTGGTTGAGCGCTTCCTGTCCCCCAGTTTCGGACAGCTTGATTTGTTATATGACGTCTTTGTAATTATTGCACCAGTATCTCAAAATACATGGGGCCCCAGATAGCCGTAGCGGTAAACGCGCAGCTATTCAGCATGACCAAGCTGAGGGTCGTGGGTTCGAATCCCACCGGTCGAGGATCTTTTCGGGTTGGAAATTTTCTCGACTTCCCAGGGCATAGAGTATCTTCGTACCTGCCACACGATATACACATGCAAAAATAGTCATTGGCATAGTAAGCTCTCAGTGAATAACTGTGGAAGTGCTCATAAGAACACTAAGCTGAGAAGCAGGCTCTGTCCCAGTGGGGACGTAACGCCAGCAAGAAGAAGAAAGAATCTCAAAATACATTAATTTTTCATAGATTCCGTCGATCATGGTATCAAACATGCAAAAAAATTAAGAAGAATGTACATTCAGAACAACATCGTAAAATGTGCTATTTTTCATCATATATGAAAGAGGTTTTTGATGGACATCTTGCAAACTAAGAAAAACTTAAATTGTTCTTGTAAGTGTTGCAAATGCATTGAATTGGCAATTATTTACTATTCCTATAGTAAACACATTCAATGATGTTCAAGATCGATCAATTTGGTACTAAAATACATCATCAAAATGCAATGTCAAAATTCATATTTATATTATCAAATTTATTCTTGTACACTATAAAAATGATAATATTTATCATAAACTAGTGGGCCCGGCAAACTTCGTCTTGCCATCAAGTAGGCTGTTGAAAAACGCTATGGATCGTCCCATACAAAATGACAGTTCCGTTCACGCTCGTTTTTCCGACTTTTCCGGTTAATATCCTGGGATTTTTATACACACAAACACGTCGGAACACTTGACGAATGAAACGTAAAAATAATCATTCAAATCGGTTGACCCGTTCGGAAGCCATTTCGTGACATACAAACACCACTCCATTTTTATTTATATAGATGGGTAACACGAGTACATGTAACCAATATTTTTCGAATTATGAATTTAGTGGCTTAAGTGTCCGGTACTGGGGGATCTCCCCCTATTTGTAATCGATTTAACTAATCCATTGAAGCCTAGATTTTCTTCTACAACTACTTTTTCTTTTCTTTGGCATTACGTCCCCACTAGGACAAAGCATGGTTCTCTGCTTAGTGTTGTAAATGCACAGTTGTTAACTGAGCGCTTTAGTTAAGAAAATTTATTTTGGATTTGCATTGTAGCCACGCACAACTAGACTAGAGATTTCCAAACTTTTTGAGATCGTGGCGCCCTTACCGGTGCACCAGTATATCTTGAAGCCAAGTTGTATAACTGGCAACACAAAAAAAAACTATGTGATGTTCAGCTTGCCAGTCTCATCTCAAGTTTAAAAGATTCGAAGTTATCTTCTTAATCACAAAATATCAATATTGGGCAATAGGGCCCTAAAGCCCTGTCCCAAGTTCCCTTGGATAGGAGAAAGAGCAAATCAATTTCTCACAACAGTGGAAGTGTGCGATTATCTTTCTTTGTTTTGTTGATGGATAATTTCGCAATTAACGCTGAAAATAATTCCACTGGGCACCCCCTCGGATTATTTCTTACGTAATAAATCTTCGAGCTGATTAGTAGAATACCTATAAGTAGATGAAAAAAACGAAATTAGTACTATACCGTTTAATTCCACTAGAGTTTGTATCTTTTGGCAGATACGCGTATTTTGACCTCAACTGTAAGGCCGTCTTCAGTGTCGTGTACTAGACTCTAGTTCTGGTCAAATAGCACGATAGAAAGTTGTAGAGACAAAAGGCGTTCAAAATTGAACTAGAATCCAAAATTTCACCATTTTCCGTGACCTGGAACTATTTTTAAAACACGTTTGAAATTAGTATGGAAATCGCTTTTGAACCACCCCTTGGCAAATTTTACTTCGGGACGAGCTGTCATTATGTAAATTGAAATGTCATCGAGTCTTACAATTGAAATCTTTTTTAATCATTTATAATATCATCATGAAGATACTGAAATGCAATAAAATCGTGTTGTACTTAGAAAAATGTGCTCTTTCGATCAATCTACAAAAAATTGAGATTTTTTCTTCACTAAACAACCCAATTGATGGTTTGACTTTTCTATTTATGATTTTCACTTTCACGAGCAGTCCGGAATTCGAATCGAAGTGTCCGGAATATGAGGCAAAAGTAAGAAAGTGTCCGGAATAAGAATCATGAAAAGTCCACACATTTCTATTTATATAAATTATTCGTTTTGCGGAATCATAATCTTCACCCACCATTCGAAAGTTAAATGTTTTAAAAGCTCAATAACGTGGAGGAATCATACAGAATGGTTTATTTTATATCTTTTCTGATGAGTTATACTTTACTGAGGCCTTAAGTGTCCGTAATATGAATCAAAACGGTATGTGATCTGATTTCAATGTTTTATATTTTTTTTGTTTTCGAGAAAATCCTACAATTGTTATCCTAATATTTGTTTACGATATATCGGAAAGAAATATCGAAATCTCCGATACATTGAATAGGAAATATCGATACCAAAATATCGAATATCGAAAGCAAAATATCGATATTCCGATATATCAGAAGTAACGAAACGTCTCTAACCCGGCCACCTCAAATTTCCTTTAAAGTGACCAATTTATCTCTAAGCGCCTTAGCCAAGCTTTCGAAAACGATGAATATGTTTAGTATCCAACAATGCTTTAGCAGGTCCTTCCAGGTATAGAGTCTGGGTGCCCACATCCGGTGCATCCTAAACGATTCAAAACACTTCATTTATAATATTGAGTACCAGATCTATATGATTTATACAAAAAGGAATGATTTTCGTAGTACCGTAAAACGGGGTAACTTTGATAATGCGGGTAACTTTGATAGTGCGAGACCCACAACATATTAAACGAAATAACGAAGTTTCTGTTAATCAGTTAAGCAAAACGAATGCAAAAGTAAAGAGTATTAGTATGACACTTCATGTCAAAGCTATTTTCATTGGAATCAAGTGCATTTGAGGCTTTTTATACGAATATTAAAAATTGACACAATTTTAGCATTTTCGAAACGCTTACCAAGCATGGGAAAATTCACTCACTCACCCGAACGCTACCGATAAAATATCTGCAAAGTATCTGCTGCCACCGAATGTTCAATGACTGCCGAACGCTACTAGGGTGAGCGCAATCCCGACGAATCGTAAACGATTGAGATAAACCGAAAATGAAAAGGTATACGGAGCGGAGAGAGCACCTATCCTCTCTTAAATTGGAGACACGAAAGAACGCGTTCGCCATTCGATCACTGAAAGCTTCCTGCGAAATGTACAGATTTTGCGTTCACTGAAACATTTCGCCTTGTGTATTACCAGTCAGTGAACGCTCTTCAGCTCTCAAATACGAATGCCACTCGTGCGGAATTGGAATGCAAAGAATCATTCGCTACAGAAATCGGATGCCTTCGGGACAAGGAGTCGGTAGTGAATCATTCTGTTGCCGTTTTTGTCTAACTTGTCGCTCGGCGAACAAGAAGAAAGCGCATTGGAAATTGAAACACTCAGCTTGGTCGGAGAAACGGCAATCTCACTCTTGACAGCTTGTGGATGTGAACGAGAGAAATGCAATATTCGAGTGAATGTTTCCCATGCTTGACGCTTACACACAATCTGTTCTACGATCACTATTTGATGTAGTTTTGAATAGTTGGCCACTTATCTTTGACAGCCTAGTTATCATAGAACTTGAATACGGTCTCAAATCTCTTAGCGAATAGCATTTTCACAAACTGGGACCATTTTTGTAATCTAAGTCAGAAATTTCCATATAACGTTAAACGCCTAGAGGTATGCAATGCCCTCCAAATGTTCGTTATTCATTCAATTTTGTTCGATTCATACTCCATTATCAAAGTTACCCCAAAACAGAAAACCAACTTTCGATTATATGAAAAATTATATATCCATTCGTAATAAATCTTTTGGAAATCTATCGACTGCAATCGATAGCTAGGATGCCAGTACTTGTTTTAAAAATATAAATTATTATTCTTTGAAACAGCAAGCATAAATATTCAAGTTTTCTTCGAAAAAACTATCAAAGTTATTCCATTTTACGGTATTTAAATAGGCTAGGCATAAGGTTGTCCTAAAAAAACACTTTTTCACCTTTCACCTTTCACCTGACCCACTGAAATAACTCCGACTACAGGAACATTTCCGAGTTTCTCTGGCCAGTTTTAGAAAGTAGATATGCGTACAAGTGTAATTTCAGAATTTCATTCTTATGAGAGGATCAAAGATCAAGTAAATCCATAAGAACATATTAGCGTCATCCTTGTCGATCATATTAGGAACAGAAACAAGTTGGGACGAAACTATGAAAAGCGAAGTTTCCGGATGTGATTGTAACGTTTTTAGGGACGATCGTGATTTTCTTATGTCACAAAGAAAGTCAGGAAGAGGAGTCCTCATTGCAGTTTCTTCGAAATTTAATTCTGAAATTATTTGTTCTTCGAAATTTAAAGAGTTTGAACATGTTTGGATGAAGGTAACTATAGATAGGAAAAGGTATCATCGACCGTGATTGTTTTTTTTTAATTATTTTTGTTATGGCTATAGCAGTCATGCGACGCAAAGGTAAAGAAGAATCTATAGAAGATTTTTTTTACAAATGATTGAAATTAATAGGTGGATAGGCGTCGCAAGGGAGCGACATGATTGAAAGTTTATTAGGTGATGAAAATTGAGCAAGCCATTTTTAATTCAGTAAGCATCGAAGCGTCCTGTATTCTACCTAGTTTCTCTACTGGAGAAGGGCAGAGTCTATGAATGGAGAGTTGCGCAAAGAGAACTGGCAACACGTTCCCCAATCACAAATCATTTAATTATTCTGGCCACCTATTTTATTGTGTGCGCTTTCCCGTGACTTCACTCAAATGCACTCTCAATTCGAATGTTTTTTTTTTACAAAGTCGCAAAGAACAAAATTAAAATTGAGCTCTGGTTTTGTAATTATAAAGTAATAACAATGAATTGTTTAGTAGCGAATTGCAACAACACATACGACAAACAGCATGAACTCAAAAACATTATCATTTTCGGTTTCCGCACGACGAGCAACTAAAAAAAACAGTGAATTTCTCTTAGTCGTTTGCTGCCCCTCTGGGAATTGACCGAAAACAGCCGCATCTGTAGCGTAAATCTGGGTTGAATAACTATTATATAGTTTTCAAACTATCCAATTTTGTATTTAGTTTATTAAATTTCAGTTGCATTTCAACTATGAAACGGAGTTACAGTCGAATTTCGTTCGTTGCACTATCTGTAGGTGGGCTTCGTTTTAATTGGGCACCCGTTAGGTAGGCTATAGCCCACTTAAAGCGAAGGCAAACGTCACTTTTTACCATAAATAAAGCTCGATTTATCAATGTTGGTAGCCCTGAATTTCTATTATATTCAACATTTTGACAGCTGAAAACTCAGCCCGAGTTGTGAAAGTCTTTCACTAGGTGGGCTACAGGTTTCGTGCAACGAACAAAAGTTGACTGTATATATTTCCACTGATGTAGGGAGATTACCTACACCGTTACATTACATGCAACAAAAAGGGGGTTCAATCACAAATTATAGGCCTCAAAGAGCAATTATTTTGTGACATCATCATATCACACCGCAACTTAAACCGTGGCATTTTTTTTTTTATTTCGTCGCGATAGCAATACTACTTTTGCCCCAAAACGTGTTTGTTTATTTTGCTCGATAGGTTGACGATTTGACGGTTCAGTCTTCGCGCAACTCTTCATTCATAGACTCTGGAGAAGGGTTGGCTCAAAGCTATGATCTTTGCTACCAACACAGGTAAATATAGAAAACGAAAAACATGTATTTGCATCTGTGTACATCACACCTGATCATGCCAACAAACATGCTTACGACTCCTTCTTTTAAAATGCTGAAGATATCATATCAGGCCTTCCTCCTGAGGTTAAAGTACACATATATGGCGACTTCAACCAATGCAATGCTGACTTCATACCTGACTTTTAAAAAGAGGGCATTATGGTTCCAGTGGTCGGGGAAAATGAAACGTTAAAATTTATTTTTGACAAAATTGCAACTTGGGTTTGAACTAAATTAATCATGTAAAAAATCGGCAAAGTTGTTACCTTAATTTTCGGTTGACAAACATCCAAGAAGATTTTTAGGTAAATGAAAGTATTACACCCTTGTGGAAAAATGAAGCATTTCATACGGCACTAGAATACTCATTATTTGTTCACAATAACTGCAGACCCACAGTGTGCGAATATGAGGATATCTATGAATACGATAATGCAAATTATGAAAACATAAAAAATAGAATAAATTTAATTGACTGGCAATCACTGATAAGAGGAGAAATAATGTTGAAAAAGCTGTTGATATCTTTTACAGTTTACTAATGGAAATTATTCGTGAAGAGGTACCTCTCAAAAGGGAAAAAACTTTTTGGTAATTCAAAAAATCCGATCTGGTTCAAAAGAAATATCAGGAATTTAAAGAACCGAAAGCATAAGGCCTACAAAAATTATAAACAACATGGAAGTGATGATAATATGCAGAAATACCTGGACTTATGAGAACAGTTGAACATTGCTATATATTCAGCACTTGATAGAAAAATTGAGAGCGATATAAAGTTTCTTTAATTATACTAAAACAAAATTAAAATCAAACAATCTACCATCAAAAATGCAACTTGACGATAAAGACGCTAACCACCCGAAAGGAATTTGCCACCTTTTTCCAATCTTCTTCCAAGAACCTAAACGACATTTTCAGAAGAGGATCGGGACCTTAATTATTTTTCATTCTTCCCTGCTCTCTTAAATGACATCTATGTACACCAGATAAGTGTAGGACCTGATGAAATCCCTCCAGTATTTATGAAGAAGCTTGCTGTTGAATTGACTTCTCTTTAGTTTTGGCTGTTCAATATGTCACAAATAATCCGGAAAATTTTCTAAAATTTGTAAGAAATCATTCTTAGTACCTATTTACAAATCAGGGAAGAAAGCTGATACTCGTAATTAAAGTGAAATTGCAATAATTTCCTGTATTCCAAAGCTTTTCGAAACCATTGTTAATAGAAAATTGTTTGGGCAATTAAAGAATAGAATTACAAATGCACAGCATGGATTTTTTTTTTGAGGGCCGTTCTACTTCAACAATTTTACTAAAATTCGCCAATTATACTTTGAATGCATTGGTAACTATGTAAAGGCTCTGTATACTGACTTTAGCAAGGCATTTGACCGCATTGACATCTCTATGTTACTCTTCAAGTTAGAACAAATAGGATTTATTGAATCATCTTTAAACTGGATACAGTCGTATTTAACAAATCGGTAACAAATAGTGCGGTATAATGGTAAAAAATCTAATCCTATGCATGTTACATCAGGAGTTCCTATATCTCTATCTATGCCGACGATATGAAGTTATTCATGGAAATCAAGTATGCCAACGAAATTGACATATCTGAGTGAAAAATATACATTCAATGAATGGTGTAGTAAAAGCCTTCTTCAGGTAAATGTTAAAAAAAGTAATTTAATTACTTTTAGCAGAAAGCGAAACACACTAGAAACAATTGTAATTTAAGGAAATCAAATCGTTGAAAAATGCGATAGAGTCAGAGATTTAGATGTAATTTTAGACTCAAAACTAACTTTTATCGATCATTACAACATCATTATACATAATAAAACAAATATGCTCGGTTCTATCAAATGCTTTGGTTTTAACTTCAATGATCCATACACTATCAAAACTTTGTACTTTGCTTACGTGAGGACTATATTAGAGTATTGTAGTATTGTATGGTCTCCTTTTATGAAGACGCATGAAGAACGTCTTGAATCAGTTCAAAAGCAATGTTTGTTATATGCTCTTCGTAAATTGGGCTGGATTTCCTTCCCTCTTCCATCTTATGAATCAAGATTCATGCTCATTGGTATTCTGACATTGAAAAAGCGTCGCAAATTCGCTATGGTTTCATTCGTGAACGATATTGTTTCGCATTGTATTGATTCTCCTAACCTATTAAACAGTTTCAATTTTTATACTCCTTCTCGTCAATTGAGGAATCATAACTTATTTTCAATTAATCACTGTCGAACTAATTATGCAAAATTTTCTCCTCTAAATCAAACGATGAGTTTATACAATCAACATTGTGAAACAATAGACTTAATAATGTCGCGTAGTAACCTGAGAATATACTTCCCAGACAACCAAAATAGAATCCGAAATCACCTGGAGGTTTTGCACGTGCAACATTTCACTTATAAGATGTCTCGAAAAGGCCAAACGAACTTAGAAAAAAAGTGTTTTGTGCGAGGAAACTCATCAATCTGACGATTTTATCCACCGTGTTTTACGGGTTTGATGTAATTTGTATGAATAAACGGATTATTACGTGAACTTTGATGCGACTTCTGGTTGTCTGGGTTCAACTCTGTACGATATAGTAGAATATTGAATTAAGTGTTACGGTGAGGTCTACTTTTGATTGACGAAATAAATAAATAAACAATTATTGAAATCCGTTAGATATTCGCTGAGCGCTAAGAGTTTCCCATTTGTATAAAAATGTTCCAGTGTTGGGTTGAGTTAACGAAAACGGTATTACTTACCATGTCTACAAGCGTTATTAAGTCATAAATCATTGTAAACTTCATATTTTGAAACGTGTCAAGTTTTTCGGAAAACAAATGAATTTGTTATCTAGTATCAGCGAAAAATCTGCTTCGACAAACATTTTCCCAACAACTGTTACCATCCAACATGCGTTCGATAGGGTAAAAGATAATAAATAAACAATTTTATTCATGAGCACGTCGCACCCTACCTAGTCCAGTCGGGACGAAACGATGCAACTGCCATAGGAAAACGGCTGCAATCCATTAAAGGAACCCCTTCTTGGGTACGCACACCTTTTGTCTTTGAGCGGAGGAAACTGTCCTGCTTCTGACAAATCGCTCTCGAAATCACCAAACCGCAAAATCGTTCCCTAACGCATACCGGAAGCACTTCTCCTGCCTGAGCACCTTATGCTAAGCCACCATGTGACGCACGTCCCGAAATGAAAAAAAGAAATGCAATAAATTCTAATTTTATTCCCCTGCCCTCTTCCTTCGCAGGTGGCGCAATCTACACCGGCAACGTCATGAAGATCAACTCCGTCCAGAAGGAGGACCGTGGCACGTATTACTGTGTGGCAGATAACGGCGTCAGCAAGGGAGACCGACGAAACATCAATCTGGAAGTGGAGTTCTCCCCGGTTATCAGCGTTCCCCGACCACGTCTCGGCCAGGCCCTGCAGTACGACATGGATCTGGAGTGCCACGTGGAGGCCTACCCGTCGCCTGCCATCGTGTGGGTCAAGGACGATGTTCAGCTGTCCAACAACCAGCACTACGGTATCTCCCTGTTTGCCACCGCGGATGAGTTCACCGATACGACCCTCCGAGTGATCACCATCGAGAAGCGCCAATACGGAGAATACTACTGCCGGGCGATCAACAAGCTTGGCCAAGCCGAAGCCAAGGTGGAACTGTTCGAGACGGTCATTCCGGTGTGCCCACCGGCTTGCGGCCAGTCGTACTACGGAGGCGATGCCAGCGCGGTGTCCGTGTCGAGCTTCCTGCTAGTGGTCACCGCATTGGCCACGCTGTTCTAGACGGTGTCACCCCTCTCGACTATTCGATGCTAATGCTAACTTTTAGAAAAGCGGTACTGCGCGGTTGACCACGCCCCGCTCGAAGGATCACAACGATAGTGCGCGAGAGATAGGACATGTTTTTAGGGGTCACAATCCAATTAGAATCGATTGTAATTGGAAGTGGTGATTCCCTGTGGGAAATGGGAAGTCTCAGTTCAGAAGCAATGTTCAGTGGGATTAGATTCTGCTGATTGGAAAACTAACGAAAAATTCAACATTCCATCAAAAAAGTGGAAGTGAGCGACAAAAAGGTCGTCCATTTTCATTGCGATAAATTGTAAAATAAACGATAAAGATGTTTAGCATAGGGCTATTAAGATAAACTATGAATCTTCAAACACTGTAGCATTAAATTAGAAACGACTAGTAATGGAAGGAATCGGCGAGAAGAAAAAATGCGAGTAGGAATTATAAAACCTTAAGTTTGTCTACCTTCCAGCGCAAAGATAACGGAAAGACTATTCAAGAAACTCATGTAATCTCCAATTTTAGTGGAACCTAGTGCCGTCCAAGCTAAAGATTACCCCCTATTCATTTTACCTCATCTAGAAGGTATCCGTCATCAGTTAACAGCCTGATTCACAATTAATTTTAAATAGTTTCTTTAACTGTTTTGGTCATACTCTACTCAATCATGCGGGAGAACTTCCAGAATGGCAATAGCATTTATTGGGGATCAGACAAAAAAAAATGTGCAGAAGATAATCAGCACAAACAGTAATCAACAATGTAAAGTCAAATGGTTTATGAGATAGCTAATCGATGGTTTTAAACAGAAGATCTAATAAAAAATATAGTAACGTGTAGCTCTGTCGGAAAAATAAAAGAGTTTTTAATAAATGCATGGCGTTTCATTCATATTCGAAAAAAATCTTGGTTTTACGTCAATAAAATGAAGGGTCGATAGAGGCAGTATTGCCCACCTAAGCAAAAGTTCTTGAAAAGCATAGAAACACAATACTATTAAATCATGCCATAAGCTTAATTTGTAGTTTGAGTTATAGAGTATATCGAGTTATAGAATATCGAGTTGTGGAGAGTCGACTGTATCTCCTTTCATACCACAGTTGTATTTTGTAAAAAAGGTTATTTAGAATTTTCTTGGATTTTTTTTTTGAAAGATACTTTTTTATGTGTGATTTTACACTATACGGGGCGAATGGTCCCTTCTGTGGGGCAATATGAGCCACCATTTTAAATTTTATTATTTTAATTGGAAAACTGTTTGCAAGACATAATAGAAGAAGACAATATATGTGAGAGAGTTTTGTACAAAAACTTGGTTGAAATCTAATTTCAACCACCATGAAATTGTATGTTTTGCTGAGAGTTCAATATATCATAGTTCAAAGAGCTTCATTTGTCAAACATTGTCGTTCAAATAAGTTTAACCAGTTAAAAAAAAAAATTTAATTGAAATCATGTGCGACGACCACATCAGGTTGTAGGATCATTTAGAAGTTATATTAATAACCTCGGGGCCCAGAAAGCCGTAGCGGTAAACGCGCAGCTATTCAACAAGACCAAGCTGAGGGTCGTGGGTTCGAATCCCACCGGTCGAGGATCTTTTCGGGTTGGAAATTTTCTCGACTTCCGGATAACTGGATGATATCAACATGATAACAACTCTTATTATCGTTGTTATCATTTTGATATTATGTTATCAATGAAAACCGAATTGAGGATCCGTGTCGATATTGATGATTGGTGATCTGGTTTTAAAGATATTCCAATGTTCCTTGGGGGACCGACATTTTCCATACAAAATGTCTTACGCGGCCATTTTGTTTTACGTCAACTTATCGAAAAAGTAAAATGTGGGCTATACAATGCCATGTAATAAGGAGCTGCTCTGAAAAAATCATACAAATTGGTTAAGAATTCATAGAGATATCTGAAAATTACGATATGAGGTTTTTTGAAGTTTTCAAGATCTTTATTTGGTTAGCTTGGTACCAGCAACTTAAATGCTCATTACTCAAAGACGGCTGCTCCAAATTGCTTCATTTTTCCACAACATACTCTCATTAGTGTATTGTTCCAAAGAGTGAACATCTGAATACGTTAAAAAATCTGTAGCCTAAGATATATACGTGGGTTATGATTAAGCGTCGGTCCCCCAAGGAATTTCGGAATATCTCTGGATCCAGATGACCAATGATCAATATTGACACGAACCTCAAACTAGAAGAGTTTTTTGAGAACTTGTGAAAAAATGGTGCAAAAATACAGAGAAACAAAAAAGTTATCGCGATTTGAATTTTTTTCCTGCGGTAAAAAATGAAGCTGCCGGTAGAGGGGTTAAACAAAGTTGACTTTTCGTCACACATTATTTTGTAAAATTATTTGAAGCGTAAACTTAATCCAAAACACCCAACTCTCAAAATTTTTCTTTGATTTAAGACCATAAAATTCAAAAATATACGATGATACAAATTGGGTTATCAACTTGATCTACCTTGAGTGATAACACAATTTGCTATTGCTTTGTTATTCGACGAACAAATTTGTGTTCTCATTTTTGTTATGTTGGCTGTTAATTCAGCCAAGGTGATAACAAAATCAGTTATCAAATGATGATAACCAAGTAACACGACTTGTTATCATTTTGCTATTCAACTTTGCTCGGGTAGAGTATCTTCTAGAGTGTCCATTTCCCGGCCATTTTGCTCGTCCCGGGATTCGGGACAAAAATCAAAGCTTATCCTGGGAAATCCCAGGATTTCTCAAATTTTCAATAAAACTAGTATTTTGGTTTAAATAAAAGTACAAATTCGACAACAATCTTTTTTCAACGTTAGAAAAAAAGTAATGTAACTTTCCAAGATAATATGTTAATTATAACAAATCACATTTCATGTTTTCTGATGAAGCAACTTGAAAAAAAAATAAAACTTAGCTTGACGAATTACGGCTTTACAACGGATTTTTCAAATTCTCTACAACACTTATGCATGGAAGTATGGTATAAATTTTAGTCATAATACTAAATCAACTTGCTTCAAACATTTGATGGCTTTCGAATTGTTTGAAGTGAATTGATTTTTCCTGATTTTTTTTATGAAGTTTAGGTGTACTTTCAAATATGAAGCTTATAACTCCGCCTAATGTTGAAGAGAAAAGCATTGAAACTTTGCAACTAGACAAATAAAAATATGTGTTTCTTACTTGGTAAATCGGTCTTTTTCTTAAAATAATTACTCGTTTCTTCTCTTTTTCATGATGCTTTTCTATTTTATCAAATAAGGCTTGATAGTGAGGAAAAATGTCATTATTTTTCATTGAAATTTCGTGGTTTTCATCAAACTCTACGAATATTTCGGGAATCCCGGGATTCCCGGGATGTCAGAACAAGAATCCCGGGAAACGGGAAATCCCTAAATTTATCAAATCCCGGGATATTTTGTCCCGGGATGTCCCGGAATGGACACTCCAGTATCTTCGTACCTGCCACACGATATACGCATGCAAAAATGGTCATTGGCATAGTAAGCTCTCAGTTAATAACTGTAAAGGTGCTCGTAAGAACACTAAGCTGAGAAGCAGGCTATGTCCCAGGGTGGACGTAACGCCAGAAAGAAGAAGAAGATTAATAACCTAGTTTAAGAAATATGGTAGCACTGGAAATAACAGTAGGGATTGAGACTTGTTCACCATGCTGAACTAAATAAAGAGAATTATATATGAAGTTGTTCGAGGATTGTGATGAAAGCTCCAGTCATTGCTTGGTCTGATGGATTGATAGAAATATTATTCATTGCTTGGTAATGTGATAAATAAAGTCTAAATATTACTCTGTTAACTCTTTTACGTACATTTGGTGGCCCTGAAAACGGCCGAAGGTTTGTTACCTCGGATGCTGTCAATGATAAATAGCACTTAGAGTAAAGTGGGGCAAAAGTTCGAGTGGGGTAAGAGTTTCTTTTTAAGATTTCTAGCTCAATTCAAAACAAATCTTATAAATGTCATGGTGGTTCGAAAGCTATTCAAGTAAAAGACTTTCACTCCAAATATCATACAAATCGATTGAGATTTGGAAAATTTATGGCTATTTGTTGTTTTTCGACGTGAATATTGTAAGTTTTGGTCAAACTTTCGTTGCATGGAGCCAATTGAAGATAAAATCTTTTTCAATATTTTATGTAAGGGCGTTTCTAGGCCTATCATAAGGTTGCTTTGAGGTGTACTAGTTTTTGCATAAATGCTTGAAAACAATTTTTGGCCTATAGTGGGGCAAAAGTTCGAATCAGCGGGGCAAAAGTTCGACCCATGTATAAAATCACGGGAAAATTTGCAAATTGCCTAAAATCCACATATTATCTTCAAATTTAGTTAAATTTGTCTGATCGTGTGAAAATTGTCACCAAAATTTTACATTTTCACTTAGTTTTGAGAAAAACTGCTATTTTTGAGTATATTACAATTAACTCGGTTTTTGGGCAATTTTTTGATGAAAATTTAGGGTGTATTTTTCGTTAAACTACAGCTTACGGCTGGTGTAAGGCATGCCTGTCATAAAAGGATCGATATTTTGTGTTTTAGCCAGCAAACTTTTGCCCCACACTAGATTCGAACTCTTGCCCCACCGGTGGGGCAAAAGTTCGAATAAGACAATCAATTTTGAAACTGTTATAACTAAAAATGAGTAAATATTTTGACACAAGTTTGTTCAGCAAAATTATAGCCAATATATTGAAGGTTCACTATATGGTATTTGTTTTGTTTTAACTGCTATTTTTTTTTCCTGGAAACTTTGATTATACCACTAAGGTCGAACTTTTGCCCCACCTTACTCTAAGGGTGTTTTCAGTTGACTATCGTGGTTAAAGAATTTCTGAAGACTTGAAAGGAGCTTAAAGCCAACGCAAAGCAAGGCATATTTGAGCAAGTTCTCTACTTGTACGTCGCACCAGCTGAATGCCTTGTTGCGTGGATGACGCACAACAAGTGGTGGTGGATCACAGGGCTTAAGCCGAAATATGAAAACGTATCCTGAGCGATTTCATAAACCTGATGCTCGATTGGCAGTTCCTCGGATCAGCTGCTCAGGAGGTTTCTGGTAGTGGTGCCTAACAGGATTGTTTCTTGACTACACCGATGCTGCGTTTATCACTTAAAGCTCGAAAGTGAAAATGGAATAAACCCAATCAGTCTAAAGTAGTATGATTTACATGAATTGAGCAGCAGATGAATATATGACAGCAGACATAAGATATATCAAGCTGATTCACATGTCTCGTGGAAAATTCTCAGGTGCATAATAATAAGAATGCTCTGCATGATAATAAGTATATTATACAACATTTGCAATGTATTTCCTTATTAGCACTGACATGTACAAAAATTTCAGATCAAAAGATGCTGAAATCATCACAACTGGTTAAGAAACAGCTAAGTGAACAGTATTTAAAATCTATCGCAATTTTGATACATTTTTCAGTTTTCGTACTCGAAAACTTAAGAATACTGTTCCCCCACAGATAAATTAACGGCGCTGTTGGTAATGCCATAGAATTTTACGTTTTATGATGTTATTACAGTCCGACGGCGCTGCAGCGGCGTCCGCGAGTAAATTCTCAAATTGTATTGATGTGGCGTGAACAATGTGCGCCAAATAATATTTTGTGCAATGCCGCTAGATTTATTGCACAATTTTTCAAAGATGATGATTTATGATACATGATCAATTAATTTTAATTTTTATTAATGTTTGTTGGTCCTGAAAAGGTCCGATGGCTTTATTAACTTCGATGCTGTCACAGATAAATAGCACTGCGGGATGTTATCAGTTGACTGTCATGGCCAAACGGGGAATCCTCAACTCAAATGTATAAATTTGTAACTTGGACTAGTCGTTCTATGCTCATTTCCAAAGAGAAGGTGAAGAATATACGACGAACAAGCTGAATGTTTTGTGGCGTGATTTCACAAGTCTAACCTTCGATTGGCAGCTCCTCAGATCAGCAACTCAGGAGGCTTCTGGTATTTATCCCTAACGATCTTGGTTCTTGTCTGAACCACCAATGCTGAGTTAATCACAGGTCGAAATCTGGAAGCGCAGGTCAATATACAGATCTAGCTATTGACTAATGCGTCCGTCACGCTCGCGAGGTAGAAAGCAACTCATAATGAAACCGAATTCAACGAAGGAGGTATGCTTTATACCCTTTGAATAGCATATGATACTCCTCCTTTTCGTATTCTTCGCTTTCTGATATGGGAAATAGGCTATATGAAACTGATGTCTTGGCAAGGGATGTACAAGATGAGCATTATGCTGTTTTTGTATTCTGACGGCACTGCAGCAGTGTCCTCGAATACATCCTCAAATTGCCGTATTGTCGATTATTCGTAATAAAACAGATATTGTATGATGCTACGAGATGAATTAAGAGCAAGTATGTGGTATTTGGGCTGCAAAACGGTGAGTCGACAACAAGGAAGGAGCGTTCAACACAGCTCTGGTCCTCACAAGTTCCTACCTCACGCTTCCACGGGTCAAACGATGACAAAGACCGCCAGCTAAGGGTTGCGTACTTAGCTGGTAGTGCAGCCTGGGCACTGTTGTCCTTCTGACATCAGCTAGATTGAGGAGGTACGTCTCGAGCGTCTGTTCACCAGGAGGTGCGGCTCAAACAGCGTCTGTTCTGGTATCCAGCGGCTGAGCAAGAAATGCTGAATCGCGCACAGCTAAATCCAAGGTGGTAGCCCCATCAGCGCGATCGTCCTAGTGTTAGTTGGGACGTTAAACAGAGCTGGCACGATGGCGCTCCGGCGAGACAGGAGTGTTGGCGTAGGCCCAATAAGCCACCCGTAAAAATCCTTATTGCGAATAACATAGGAGATAATACGACCCGGAACAATCGGCAAAGACCCACGCGACGAAATAAGGATTACGATTGGAAACTTGGAACATGGAACTGCAAGTCACTTGGTTTCGCAGGTTGCGACAGGATAATCTATGACGAACTACATCCCCGTAACTTCGATATCGTAGCGCTGCAGGAACTTTGTTGGACTGGACAGAAGGTGTGGAAAAGCGGGCATCGAGCGGCTACCTTCTACCAAAGCTGTGGCACCACAAATGAGCTAGGAACTGGCTTCATAGTGTTGGGCAAGATGCGACAACGCGTTATCGGGTGGCAGCCGATCAACGCAAGGATGTGCAAGATGAGGATAAAAGGCCGTTTCTTCAACTACAGCATCATCAACGTACACTGCCCACACGAAGGGAGACCCGACGACGAGAAGGAGACGTTTTACGCGCAGCTGGAGCAGATTTATGACGGATGCTCGCCGCGTGACGTGAAAATCGTTGTTGGCGACATGAACGCACAGGTAGGACGAGAGGAGATGTACAGACCGGTGATCGGGCGGAACAGTCTGCACGCCGTATCTAACGACAACGGCCAACGATGCGTCAACTTTGCAGCCTCTCGTGGTATGGTAGTCCGAAGCACCTTCTTCCCCCGTAAAGATATCCATAAGACCACCTGGAGATCACCCGATAACCTAACCGAGAACCAAATCGACCACGTTCTAATCGACGGAAAATTCTTCTCTGACATTACCAATGTTCGCACATACCGCAGTGCGAATATAGATTCGGATCACTACCTAGTTGCTATATGCATGCGCTCAAAACTTTCGACGGTGACAAACTCGCGTCGAAGCCGAACGCCGCGGCTTAACATCGAGCGGCTACGGGACTCAGAAGTAGCCCAAGAATACGCGCAGCAGTTGGAAGTGGCCCTACCAACGGAAGAGCAGCTCGGCGCCGCCACTCTTGAAGATGGCTGGAGGCACATAAGATCCGCCATAGGTAGCACCGCAACAGCAGCACTAGGTCCAGCGGCCCCGAATCAGAGAAATGACTGGTACGACGGCGAATGCGAGCAGTTGAAGAATGAGAAGAATGCAGCATGGGCGAGAATGCTGCAACACCGCACGAGAGCGAACGAGGCACGGTATAAACAGGCGCGGAACAGACAAAACTCGATCTTCCGAAGAAAAAAGCGCCATCAAGAAGAACGAGATCGCGAAGCGATGGAAGAGCTGTTCCGCGCTAAAGACACACGGAAGTTCTACGAGAAGCTTAACCGTTCGCGCAAAGGCTTTGTGCCACAAGCCGACATGTGCAGAGACTTTGACGGAAATCTTCTCACGAACGAACGTGAGGTGGTCGAAAGGTGGCGGCAGCACTATGACGAGCACCTTAATGGTGATGTGGCCAGTAGCGGAGGTGGCACGGAAATAACTTTGGGAGCACGCGCGGACGACGAAAGACTTCCGCCTCCAGATCTCCAAGAGGTAGAAACGGAGATTAGACGGTTGAAAAACAACAAAGCCGCTGGAGTGGACCAACTTCCTAGCGAGTTGCTAAAATACGGTGGTGATGCACTGGCAAGAGCGCTGCACTGGGTTATTTCCAAGATTTGGGAGGAGGAAGTATTGCCGGAGGAGTGGATGGAAGGTGTCGTGTGTCCCATCTACAAAAAGGGCGACAAGTTGGATTGCGCCAATTATCGTGCGATCACAATTTTGAGCGCCGCCTACAAGGTACTCTCCCAAATTCTATGCCGCCGTCTATCACCAATTGCTAGAGAATTCGTTGGACAATATCAGGCAGGATTTATGGGCGAACGAGCAACAACGGACCAGATATTCGCCATCCGCCAGGTGTTGCAGAAATGCCGCGAATACAATGTACCCTCACATCATTTATTCATCGATTTTAAATCGGCCTATGATACAATCGATCGAGAACAGCTATGGCAGATTATGCACGAATACGGTTTCCCGGACAAACTGATAAGATTGATCAAGGCGACGATGGAGCGAGTGATGTGCGTAGTCCGAGTATCAGGGACACTCTCGAGTCCCTTCGAATCTCGCAGAGGGTTACGGCAAGGTGATGGCCTTTCGTGTTTACTGTTCAACATTGCTTTAGAGGGTGTGATAAGAAGAGCGGGGATAGACACGAGTGGCACGATTTTCAGAAAGTCCGTTCAGTTACTTGGTTTCGCCGACGACATTGATATCGTAGCACGGAACTTTGAGACGATGGCGGATACGTACATCCGACTAAGGGCTGAAGCTAGGCGAATCGGACTGAACATCAATGTGTCAAAGACGAAGTACATGATAGCGAGGGGCTCAAGAGAAGACACGGCACGCCCCCCACCTCGAGTTCATATTGACGGTGATGAAATCGAGGTTGTCGAAGAATTCGTGTACTTGGGCTCACTGGTGACCGCCGACAACGACACCAGCAGAGAAATCCAGAGACGCATCGTTGCTGGAAATCGTGCCTACTTTGGACTCCGCAGAACGCTCCGATCGAGCAAAGTTCGCCATCGCACGAAGTTGACCATCTACAAGACGCTGATTAGACCGGTACTCCTCTATGGGCACGAAACATGGACCCTACGTGCAGAGGATCAACGCGCCCTTGGTGTTTTCGAACGGAAGGTGTTGCGGACCATCTACGGCGGAGTGCAGATGGAAGACGGAACGTGGAGAAGGCGGATGAACCATGAATTGCACCAGCTGCTGGGAGAACCAACCATTGTCCACCTCGCAAAAATTGGGAGGCTGCGGTGGGCCGGGCATGTCACCAGAATGTCGGATACCAACCCGGTGAAAATGGTTCTCGAAAACAATCCGACCGGCACAAGACGACGTGGTGCTCAGCGAGCAAGATGGGTCGATCAAGTTGAGGACGATCTGCGGACCCTTCGCAGAATGCGTGGCTGGCAACGGGCAGCCATGGACCGAGTCGAATGGAGACGTCTCCTACGTACAGCAGAGGCCACCCAGGCCTTAGCCTGACTGGTAAGGTAAGTATGTGGTAAACACATTAGGAAATATTACTAAAATAACTCTTTAGAACACATTTGTTGGCCCTGAAAAGGGCCGATTGAAATGTTGAATTCAAGTAACACGGACGCATTTTGACGGGCACTTGTTGAAATCCTCCTCGCCCGATGAGATTTGATGATTCTCGGATGCCAGCCACAGTTTCCCGGGATTTCACTTCATACTTGCCAATCTTGTCGACATCGCAGTTGTAGTTTCCGCCGATGTATTTCTCGATCACCTGCAGGGAAGACCCGTTCCGTTTGTTTAGGGCAGCGATGGCGGCCACAAACATTTTATTCTCCTGTGGTCTGCTTCCTATTCTTCTTCTTTTTGGCGGCGGCAGTGGTGATGGCTTTGGCTTCGGATGGCACGATGGCGGTGATTTCGAGCTGCAGTTTTCATAATAACAACCTTATGAGATTTTCACATTAGGGGTCATGCACAAATTACGTCACGCTCCGAGGGGGGGGGGGGGGAGGGGGTCAAGCCAAGCGAAAATGTGGTTGTAAAAATAGGTCAGGGACACGGTTTAGGGACGAAATTTTGAAAGACAAACCGTCGAATCCCAAAACGTCGAAAGGGACAAAACGTTGAAAGCAGTGAATTTTCAACATTGTTTTCAGACTTTTTTTTCTTACATAAGGATCGATTGCAAATGCTATGATTAAAGTTTGGCACATACTGAATTATTTTTTTTTTTTCGGAAGAGAATCATTTTTCCAAGAAATTTCGTATTCTTCAATTTATTTCTTTTCGACGTTTTGTCCTTCCGAAGTTTTGTTCCCGCGGCGTTTTGTTCTGTTGACGTTTCGGCATTCGACGTTTTGGCATTCAAAGTTTTTGTATTCGACGTTTTGTCTTTCGACGTTTTGTGTTTCGACTTTTTGTCACCCAACCCAGAGACGCAAAAGTTAAAGAACTTTTGTAGTACCTACAACACAGTCTTATTTTCTGCCAAAGATTTTACCAGAAATCATTAGAAGGTTTTACACCCACTATTATGGGTAATTCCTATTTGAATTATTTGTAGAATAGAGCAACTAATAATTGGGACAAAGTGACCCATAAAATTGTGGGCAGTGCATCAACAGCCCGCAATATATCTCTAGAGGAATCTGCAGAAAATCAATTATGGAACTCTCAAAAACTTAATGGCAAGTTTTCAGAAAAATAATTTATCCAGTAATTCTTCCAAGAATACGTCTAACAATTTGATAAGAGCAAACTTTTCATATTGCCATCTACGTGTTTTGCTTCCTATTTTTCAAGGATAGTCACTCCGAGGTTTTTTTTAGAAATCGTTTATAGGTCTTCCAAGTATCTTCGGCCCAGATATCCGTAGCGGTAAACGCGCAGCTATTCAGCAAGACCAAGCTGAGGGTCGTGGATTCGAATTCCACCGGTCGAGGATCTTTTCGTAAAGGAAATTTTCTCGACTTCCCAGGGCATAGAGTATCTTCGTACCTGCCACACGATATACACATGCAAACATGGTCAATTGGCATAGAAAGCTCTCAGTTAATAACTGTGGAAGTGCTCATAAGAACACTAAGCTGAGAAGCAGGCTTTGTCCCAGTTGGGACGTAACGCCAGAAAGAAGAAGAAGAAGAATGTTAAAACAACAAGTAGCTACACTTCTTTCAGCAGTTGAAACAATCAGTTCCAGATCAGCTCAAGCTAAAATATATTTCTTATTAGCATCTTTAATAGTTCACATGATGGCGGTACTTACAATTTAGTGTAGGCTTATGATGTTTACGGTAGATGAAATGTTAACTATAGGAACGTATTATATACTGTAATAAACAGATTTGGGGTAACAAACGCATCTAACAGATCGAGCCAGTCAACTTACATATTGTTCACTATAGCTTAAGGTTATTGTAGTTCTTAAATTCGCAGCACATATCAATTATATAATTCACCTACGGGATATAAATTTGAGGTTACTTGGTTTTTTTTTTTTACTTAATCATTTATTTAGCAGGCTCAAGCACCTTTAGGCATTACGGAGCCGGATTGAAAGGATTTATTTACAAAATCATATTTGTTTCTTATAGAACTAAGTTAGTTTTGGGGAACCGTAAAACTCGCGGTTTGGTCGAGGTTAAGGAATACAATCATTTTTGGAAGGGATGGGAATTTTGGTTTACTTGTTGATCTTCAACAGCAGCATGTTGTTGAGGCGTTATTGCTGCTGGTCAACGCAGAGTGGACATGACGACAACCTGTAACGGTACAAACAAACGGGTTTCGAGGGAAACAAGGTGGACATCCAAAAAACGGGAAGGGGTATACGAGGAGGACAAGCGGAACAAAAAGCATATTATCAAACAAAAACGTCGATTTGCTTCAAAAACTTGTAAACAAGTAACATATAGTCAAAGTCCAGTCTACCCAACACATCTCTAATGTCTTCCTTGTCTGGTTTTCCTCGGGCCCTGAGAGATGTACATAGATTTGATCTGGCAATTTCGTATTCGGGGCAGTACCAGACAACATGGTTGATGTCTTGGTAACCAGCTCCACAACCACATCGATTATTGTCTGCGAGCCCTATTCGATAGAGATGCGAGCCTAACGAGTAGTGGTTGGACATCAGCCGACACATTATTTTGATAAAGTCGCGACTCATGTTCATCCCTTTAAACCACGACTTCTTTGATACCTGCGGGAGAATGGAATGTAACCACCTGCCCAAATCCCCTTTATCCCATTTTTGTTGCCAACTGAGCAAGGTCTGCTGACGAGCAATTGTAAAAAATTCTTCAAAGGCGATTTGTCGATCATAAATATCGCCTTCCATAGCGCCCACCTTGGCGAGTGCGTCCGCTTTCTCATTGCCCGGAATCGAGCAATGCGAGGGGACCCAAACCAAGGTGATGGTATGATTCGACAAAGCACTCAATTTAGATCGTATTTCACGGAGGAAATACGGGGAGTACTTTACCGGCCTCATTGAACGTATAGCCTCGATGGAACTGAGACTATCCGTAAAAATGAAATATCGATCAGAGGGAAGAGAGGCAATTCGCTCTAATGCATAGTGTATAGCCGCTAATTCTGCGACGTATACTGAACAAGGGTTCTGAAGTTTGTGGGCGGCGCTATGAAATTCGTTGTATACACCAAATCCAGTGGAATCATTTGTTTTTGACCCGTCAGTATAAAACGTTCTGTCGCTGCTGACCTGGCCGAACTTGTTTGCAAAAAATAGTGGTATGACCTCCGATCGGAGCCGATCTGGAATTCCATGGGTTTCTTGCCTCATGGTCAGATCAAAACCTACAGTGGAGTTGGAGAAATTTGGGAAGCAACTACGATTGGGAGCATTCAAAGAAGGGTTAATCTCCAGACTCATGTACCAGCAGTACAGTGTCATGAATTTTGTTTGAGGATTTCGTTCGATTAGCTTTTCAAAATTTTCAATAACCAATGGGTTTAATACCTCACAGCGGATGAGGAACCTGAGGGACAATTCCGCGAAACGATCTGATAAAGGAAGGACTCCTGCTAATACTTCTAAACTCATTGTATGAGTCGAGTTCATACAGCCTAACGCGATTCGAAGACAGCGATACTGGATACGCTCAAGCTTCAGAATGTGTGTTTTCGCGGCGGATTGGAAACAAAAACTACCGTATTCAAGGACCGAGAGGATTGTAGTGCGGTATAACATTATCAGATCGTCCGGGTGGGATCCCCACCATGTTCCGGTCAGTGTGCGCATGAAGTTGATTCGTTGTTGGCATTTCTGATACAGATACTTAATGTGCTTTCCCCAAGTGCATTTGGAATCGAACCAGACCCCAAGATACATATGTGAAAGACCCTGAGTTAGTTCCTTACCCATGATTTGAAGCCCCAACTGTGCTGGGACATGCTTCTTAGAAAAGACAACCGACTCAGTTTTCTCCGGAGAGAATTCGAGACCCAGCTTTAAAGCCCAAGTAGACAAATTGTCTAGAGTATCTTGCAGTGGTCTTTGCAAATCATCCGCCCCTGGTCCTGTTACGGAAACAACGGCATCATCTGCAAGCTGTCTTAGCGAGCAATTTCCCACGAGACAATCATCAATGTCTCTGACATAAAAATTGTAAAGAAGGGGGCTTAAGCATGAGCCCTGGGGGAGACCCATGTAACTAATTCGTGAAGCTGTTGAGGTACCGTGAGAAAAGCTCATACGTTTCTCAGACAACAAATTGTACAAATAGTTGTTGATTAATGGTGAAAGCCCACAGTCGTGGAGTTGGTCTGAAAGGACATCTATGCATACTGAATCAAAAGCTCCCTTAATGTCCAAAAACACTGATCCCATTTGCTCCTTTTGAGCATAGACCAGTTGAATTTCTGTCGAAAGCAGCGCAAGACAGTCGCTCGTTCCTTTGCCTCTGCGGAAACCAAATTGCGTATCTGATAGAAAACCGTTCGATTCAACCCATTTGTCAAGCCGATGAAGAATCATCTTCTCTAACAGCTTGCGTAAACAGGACAGCATCGCGATAGGGCGGTACGAGTTGTAATCCGACGCGGGTTTTCCGGGCTTTTGGATGGCAATCACTCTCACTTGTCTCCAATCATCCGGAACAATGTTTTGTTCCAGAAACTGATTGAACAAGTTCAACAAGCGCCTCTTCGCGACGTCTGGGAGGTTTTTGAGCAAGTTGAACTTAATCCTATCCATTCCTGGTGCAGAATTGTTACATGAAAGGAGAGCAAGTGAGAATTCTAGCATCGAAAAGGGTCTATCAACTTCGTTCCTTTCGGTTAAGTTAACGCGAACCTTTCCGTGTACTGGAACGGAATCAGGACACACTTTCTTGGCGAACTGGAAGATCCACCGAGAAGAGTGTTCTTTGTCTTCATTTACCGCTGTCGCGTTCCGCATTCTTCTACCGACGGTCCATAATGCTGTCATGGAAGTTTCCCTAGAAAGCCCGTTTACGAAATTGCGCCAATATCCTTTTTTCTTCGCTTTGACGAGGCTACCAAACTTGCGTTCAAGAGAGGTATAGCGCTCATAGTTTTCACGAGAACCGCGTTTCCGGTATTCTTTAAACGCGACGGACTTTTCCCGATATACTGCGGTGCACTCATCATCCCACCAAGGGGTGGGTGGCCGTCTCCGAACTTTTGCTCCCGGTATTGGTCGACGCTGTGCTTCAATAGCACTGTTGATAATTAACTCGGATAAGAACTGGTACTCTTCCAACGGAGGAAGAGCATCGACCGACTGCACGCCATCGGAGATCGCTTCAGCATATTTTCCCCAGTCAATGTGCTTGGTGAGGTCGTATGCTACGTCGATCTGGCGAGCCTGACACGAATCATTGGAAATTGAAATTTTGATAGGCAGGTGATCACTACCATGGGGATCTTGAATTACTTTCCACGTGCAATCCAATGATAATGAGTTCGAACAGATTGAGAGGTCTAAAATACTTGGAGGAGCTGGAGGTTTGATACGTGTTGCTTCCCCAGTGTTTAAAATAGTCAAGTTGAAGTCGTCGCATAGGTCGTATATCAAGGTTGAACGGTTGTCGTCGTACATTGACCCCCAGGCTGTACCGTGTGAATTGAAATCACCTACGATCAACCGTGGGGCTGGCATAGCGCAGCAGATGGCTGTAAGCTCTCTGCGAGATATCCTGGCACTAGGCGGTAGGTACGTACTTGCTATGCTAAAGCTTTTTCCTCGTATAGTAACCTGACATGCAACTACTTCAGTGCCTGTCATCGGGGGAAAATCAATTCTATAAAAGGAGTGGAGCTTGTTGATCCCCAATAATACCCCTCCATAACCATCCCCACGATCTTGGCGAATAATGTTGAAATCGTGGAAAGAGAGATTCTTATCAGAAGTTAGCCATGTTTCACTGAGAGCAAATACGTCACAACGTGTGCTGTGAACTAAATACTTAAACGCTTCAATATTTTTAGAAATGCTTCTGCAATTCCACTGTAGGATTTCGACCATATCCCCGACCTCATTGGATGTATTATCCATCGAAAGATATGAACGATTCAAGAATCGGCCATTTTGAAGCCAGTCGCTTCAGAAGAGGTTTTATGAAAGAAAGTGCCTTACTAATAAGGTTTCTTATTGCGGGAGAGACTTCCATTACTTCGAAGATGATTTCCACAATCCCAGAAAGCGTTATTTTGTCGGAAGTTTCGACATGTTCTTGTCGAGATGTGAAGATGTTTGTTTGTTGGCTTTCCGGGCGAAAAACTGGGACATCTGGGGTTTTAGATGATCCCGGAAGTGAAGGAAAATCTCCAGGTTTGAATTTAAAACCTGGGGGGGTAACTTTAGTGGTATTTCCGTCACTTCTTGACTTTTTCAGGGAGAGTCGAGAATTCTGTTGAGCAACAGGAACATGAGAAGGCTGCTGACGGTGCCTTCGTGCTATAGCTCGCTTTCGCTTTGTTCCTGTTTGTATAACATTATATTCTTCACCCGCCTCAGAGTCAGAGCCTTGGTCATCATCAGGCAGGGTAGTAAAGAGGTTGTTACTAGCGATAGAGTGGGCTGGTGGAACAACAGTCGGTGCGATCTTCTTTAGCATTTCTGCGTAAGATTGCTTTGACCGTTGTTTTAGAGAGCGTATCTGATGTTTCTCCCGCTCTATAAACTTCGGGCATGCAGTGAGCTCATGTGGAGCTTGACCACAGCATGAACACTTGGGATCAGAACTACAGGCACCCTGCACATGTAGCTCACCGCATTTTGCGCACCGTGGCTTGTTACAGCAGAAAGGTGATGTATGACCAATTTGCTGGCACTTATCACAGTGCATCACCGTCGGTTTATAGAGGCGAACGGGCAACCGAAGTTTCCCGATCACCAAGTAGTCCGGAAGCGCCGATCCAGAGAAAGTTACACAAAACGAATTCGACGGCTGTTTTGTGCCATCAGGAGCCACCTGGTTCATTTGTCTGGCATCAAGTATGGCGACCGGAGGGACGGCACGGTTTTTAAATCCTCCAACACCAGATTTGATGTCAGCGCAACTCAAAAACGGTTCGGTGACCACTCCTGCGATCTCAATTTCTCGACTTGGAAGGTATACTCTGTACTCCATCGAGAAGAGTTTGTAGGCAACAATCTTATTGGCCTGTTCACGATCACTAAACGTGACACGCAATTTGTCACGACTAGGAGCATCTACTGATTCGATGCCCCGAAACGACTTTGCCAGATCTTTTTCTATTTGCAATTTGTTCAATGGTTTGCCTTTGGGCCGAAAGAAAACCAGAAAGGGACCCTTAGATCCGGGTGGATAGGCTTTTAGGCGGGGGGTCGCTTCCTTAACAGTACCAGAAGAGGAGGAGAGCACCAGGGGTTGGTTTACATTACGCGTATTGGAGGAGGTATCCATCGGCACTTGAGTACAGGCCAAATATTCATATGACGGAGATTCAATCGATTCACCATCTTCCGAGGGGATAGGGCTAGATGAACCGTTTGTATGGGATGCATATCCTTGCGGGGTGATAGGGAGGGTGGCTGAGACTTCGTTGGTCTCCATTTCCGTGATATTCTGCGGAATCGATGTTAGAACGACATTTGATCGGTTTGGATTTGATTCATCATCCGAGGAAATTTCGTATTGCGACTGACCCCCGCCTTCATCGTTTGGTTCCATTGTGGGGTGAGATTACCCCACCAGGAAGAATTCAAAATCGTATGTGCAATTAATTTTTAGCACCCAGCAGATAGATTTTGAACAATATTTACACTTAAAAATAATAATAATAACGAAATAAAGAACTACTAATTGTAAAATTGAAAGTGCGGTTAAGTTCGTTCGCACTTCAGGTGAATCAATCACCTCAAAACAAAAAAAAAAGAAAAAAAAATTGAACCAAAAAAAAAATATAATAATAATAATACTAATAGTAATAGCAGAGGTAACCAAATTTACCTTTAGGTGAATTAATCACCAAAAAAAAAAAAATGAGGGAAGAAAATAAATATTTACAAAAAAAAAAGTTCAATAAGAAAATGAACGCAAAAAGGCAACTATACACTGGTAGGTGAGTTGATCACCGGTTAGCGTCGAGAAGGAAGATAGGCGGGCAGACGAAAGAGATCGGCAGAACGAAATAAATACCTATTCCAGAGGTTCCCAAACTTTCTAAGAGCGTGGCGCCCTTAACAATTTTCTGGGAATGGCGCGGCGCACCGGAACAAAAAAAAAACTGAAGGGTAAGCTATATATTTTTCTTGTATTTTCCTTACTTCATAACCAGAAGCATAAAACTTTCAATATGAACAAAAAACACTAAAATAACTTCGAGGATTATTAGAATGTTTTATGTATGTTGGAAAATGCGTTACGCGTTTATAATGCGGCCACTTCAATTTGATTTTACCGTAAATAATCAAATTATAACGCGTAACGGTCTATCCAAAATACTTATTTTCTTAGCACAACTTTAGGGGTTATTGAAATCAAAAATGAGTTTAATTTTCAATATCGATTCTCAAACGTTATTGAGATAATCTAATTTATTCCCAAATCTACACATTCAAATATGCTGTTGCAAATAAAATGTGAATTTGTGAAACTTTTAGTCCAATAAGTGAGTATTCTACTTCAATTTTCAATAGCGATAAAATATGTACTTTACTAAATAATTACAATCAATGCACACACTCCTTTTTTTGTTTCTTTTATAATGAACGATTGACAATTTTCTTGAAAATTATCCTGCACATCACATCCATTTTTTTATAAATATTTTTTATTGTTCATTGATGCTCATATAATTTTTTAAACTGTACTTTAAATTTGTTGAAACTTATTAACTGTGCAAGCACCTCAAGCAATAAGATAAGAAAAAAAAATAAAAGAGAAGCTCCAGCTCTCAAAACTCAAATAAAACGTTGGATTTGACATTCAACAAATGATAAATTTGAAAGCGTTTCATCAAAACTTAGTGTTTTCTGAACTGTTAATGTTGAATCAAATTTTCTTGCTAATCTTACCAAAAATATCCATATATTACCATTTTTTTTTCTGTAAAACCTCCAATGGTAAATCTGCTGTTAACATTTTTTTTTAATTTCATTGTGTCAAAAACCATTTAACATCGATATTTTTCAAAATTTACAGTGGAAAACCAAACAATCCTTGCAAAAATAGTATTGAATGCTTTATTTTGAGTCAATCAAATAAATACAGTAATCATACTTGGATCTTTTAAAGACACTAACACATAAATGCTTCAAGTGGACAATTTTGAAAGAAGAAGCACCACTTCAGATAAAGGACCAGCATGCAACGCCCTGTGACACAATCGGAACAAACGCTCCTCATGAAAAGTTTTCAGGGGTGAAGTGGGAATCGTAGTAACACTCCTCAGCACAATGCATGACGACACTAACCGCACGGCTTTGAATTCCAGAAACCAGTTCAAGTTCAAAAGTTCTCGACATTGAATGTTCAAATGACAGTATTTTCATCGACTGGCTATAATCTGCTTCAATGTCGTTTTCTTTAAACGAGCCTTATCATTATTTATATCCGAAATTTCGAAACATTTTCTCAGATAATGAGAACGTTTCAAATTTAATTTATTCGGCGCCCCTGAAGAAGTGCTACGGCGCACCAGGGCGCCGCGGCGCACAGTTTGGGAAGTACTGACCTATTCATCCAATGTGACCGACTGGCTTCTCTGCACTGCTGTTGTTTTTCGTAAACACGTGCAGATCCGCCGATGGATGTATTGTCCGGGACTTGCTGTTCGAGACGATAGGCACCCGGTAGGCACCACAGCAACTTGATGGTTTGAGGCCTCTTTTGTGCTGCTGTTGCTGATGATGATAATGGTGATGATGATGGCAAATATGATGATGACACAATGCTGCGACGGGATGGCCTTCGGTAAAGCTGGACAGTCCAACCAATAGGCTAGGCTAAGGCTGGCTGCTTCCGTGATCCGAAACGCGGATGATCGGTTATTTCAACTGAAATTGTAACGCCGTAAAAAACCACGCAACGCGAGGAGAAAAAACGGTTCACTTCGCAGTGAAATCAATTTGCTACGAACTATAGAGGAACTGCGCAAAACACAACCGATACTGGCTAGCGTTCGGAAAGGAATGAGGTTACTTGGTATTCAGTATCAAATTAGATGTAATTCATGATCTTACTGTCGCTCAATTTCAATCTGCGGTAGAGATGGTATAACTAATAATATTTAGGTGTAGGTAACTTGAAAATAGTATTTAAGTAACTAGAAATATAATTATATATATGAGGCACTCTTCGATCAACACGCTTTTAGGAGTAGCTATCGTTCTAGATCTTGTTGTTATCGTCTATCCATGTCGTTTTTGCAGTTGTAGGCTTACCGCTTCGATTAGTGTGAGTGGTTGGCACAGGGCCGGATCGTATAAGAGTAAGACATTCAGCGTTGCCAGTTTGTGTCCTAACATTCCCGCCCCCGTAAGACTGCATGTCTACAGCTGTTTTACCTGACTCATTCACATCAAGCAGCGTTAATTTACAAACTGGTCGCTTCATGAACCCCGAACTTGTTTGCACTATTGCTTGTCGTACTCGTCCAACTGGGCCTGGTTGCAACTCCGTCACACGCCCCCTTATCCAGCTGTTCCGCTTGGTGCTCTCTGCTATGAGGACTAGATCACCCGATTTGATTGGTTTTGTGTCGCTGAACCATTTAGTCCTTCGGCAGATTGTCGGCAAGTACTCCTTCAACCAACGGTGCCAGAAGAGGTCTGATTGATGTCGTACCTGTTTCCAATTGTTGAGGATTGCTTCACGATGATTGGTAGGAGTAGCAGGTGGTTGTTTAACTCCGCTGGTGCTGCCGAGCAGGAAGTGGTTTGGCGTTAGGGCTTCCTGTTCTTCTGAATCCAACGGCAGATAAGTTAACGGTCGGGAGTTAACCATACTCTCAGCTTCGGCTAGGAGCGTTAGAAGTCCTTCATCGTGCAGCTTTCGTCCACTGTCTATGTTCTCGATAGCGACTTTTACAGAGCGCACCATCCTCTCCCAAGCGCCACCCATGTGTGGTGCAGACGGAGGATTGAAAAACCATTTGGTATTGGCGTTAGTAAAGGTGTCCGCCAATCCGTTACTAATTTGCTCCCTAAGCTACTTGTCTGCACCTTGAAAATTGGTGCCATTGTCACTGTAGACTTCTAAAGGCGCTCCTCGACGCGCAACAAAACGACGAAAGCAAGTGATGCAGCTCTCTGTACTTAAACTGTACGCAACTTCTAAATGAACCGCCCTTATGGTTAGGCACGTAAAAAGAGCGACCCAGCGTTTTGCGTGACTGCGTCCGACCTTCACTAATATCGGCCCAAAGAAATCCACTCCCACATAAGAGAATGGGCGTTCGAAGGACGCTAACCTGGCGGCTGGTAATGGTGCCATCTTCGGGGTTGACGGTTGAGATTTATAAGTCTTGCACCATTGGCAAGTCCTAGCCGTTTTACGCACTGCAGCACGAAGTCGCCCAATGTAGAAGTTTTGCCTTATTTCGTTCACGATAGTTTCGAAGTTTACATGGTGGTTTCGACGGTGATAGTGGTCAAGAAGCAGAACTGTAATTGGATGTGAGTTCGGAAGAATGATCGGATACTTGATGTTGAATCCGACATTGGAGGCTGAACCAATACGTCCGTTTTGGCGCAGTATTCCAAATTCATCGAGGTAGGGTGACAGATTGAAGATTGGTGAGGATTTTTCTACTTCAGCTTTTCCCATTCTTAGTAGAGATATTTCATTCGGAAATGCTTCTGCTTGACAGAATTTCCAGAGAACGTTTTCAGCGTTCCGCAGTTCGTCGGAATCCAATAGTCCTATGTTTCGCTCTTCTCTAGTTCTCCGACAATTGCTGATGAATCGCATCATGTAGGCTGTTGCTCTTAAAAGCCGGCTCCAGCAGGAAAAACGTGTAACTTGAATTGTCGATTCGCCTCGCGAGATTCCATGTACGAAACAGGATCGAAGTTCTTCTTCAGTGCAAACGTTCTTCGGGCGCTCCTGTAGTGGCCATTGTTGTTCGGAAGAATTCAAAAACTCTGGTCCTTGGAACCAGCTTCCGTTCGAGGATAGATGGGGACCATTGCCCCACTTCGTAGCTTCGTCTGCAGGATTCATTTTGCTAGGTACCCATTTCCACTCGCTGCTTCCCGTTTTTGTGAGGATTTCACCAACCCGACATGCAACGTATTGCCGGTACCTACGCGCATCGGAACGAATCCATGCAAGAACAGTGCTGGAGTCTGACCAAAAAAACCTTTTTTCGATTGAAATGGTGTGGTTGTCGCCGATGAAGGAAGCTAGTCTAGTACCAAGGACTGCCGCTTGTAGCTCCAATCGCGGTATAGATAGCGGCTTAAGGGGAGCCACCTTTGTCTTCGCCGCAATCAGATTGCACATGACAGTTCCATCTACGAGCGTGAAGCGAAAGTAGGCGGCGGCAGCGTAAGCTTCTTCGCTTGCATCCACAAATAAGTGAAGTTGGACGGAGCTTATTGCAGAAGATACTGTTCGGCCTATGTAGCAGCGAGGAAGACGGATGCCGTCGATCTGGTTCAGGACACTTATCCACTTCATCCAACGACGAAATTCTTCGTCTCCAATTTTCTCATCCCAATCCTTTTCCGACCGCCATATGGATTGAATCAAGATCTTGCCATGCACTGTGTACATCGCCAGAAGTCCAAGGGGGTCGAACAAGGACATAACGCATCGCAAAACTTGTCGCTTAGTCGGCCGTTCGCCGTCCTCAATGATCGCAGCAATATCCTTCCTCATTTGTGTTGAAAACCCCAAAACGTCGTCGGTTGGTAGCCACAGCATTCCGAGAACTCTTTCCATATCGCCGTGGTTATCCAGTTGTAGATCTTTGGTCGTTTGAGCCGTTGTTTCTCCTAGGTGCATAAGAACTTCCGGAGAATTGGAGCGCCATCCTCGGATTTCAAACCCGCCTTTTGTATGGATCATCTTTACTTCAGCTGCTACCCGTTGAGCGTCTTCAAACGTATCAAAACTATCCAAGTAGTCGTCCACATAATGGCACTTGGTTATTCCTTCCACTGCCCTTGGATAGTCTTGTGCAAAATCTTCTGCGTTTCTGTTTTTAACGAACTGCGCACTACACGGTGAACAGCTCGAGCCAAACGTGGCGACATCCATGAGATAAATGTCTGGTTCTCGGCTTGGGTTTTCCCTCATTAAAAACCTTTGTGCGTGACGGTCCTCCGATCGAATGCGAAGCTGGTGAAACATCTCACGAATATCACCGCTTATCGCAATTGGCCTTTCTCGGAATCGGAACAGAACGCCAGGAAGAGGACACAGCAAATCGGGTCCTTTCAGTAGGACTGAATTGAGGGAGATTCCATCAACTTTGGCCGCCGCATCCCATATTAATCGAACCTTACCGGGCTTCTTAGGATTGGTCACCACACCAATCGGAAGGTACCAAATTCGACGAGGATCAGCTGTTAACAGTTCTTCTTCGGTGGCACGATGCGCATAGCCCTTTTCCTGGTATTCGCGGATTTGTTGAAACACGCTTGCTTTCAACAATGGTTCCCTAGACATTTTCCTCTCCAGGGACTCCAGACGTCGGAGAGCCATGGAATAACTTTCTGGGAATTCGAAATGGTCGAATCTCCAAAGAAGCCCTGTTTCAAACCTTTCAGGTAAGCCAGTGGTCCTCAGCCTAACTGGTCATGCGGGCCACCTCAATGCTTTCAAAACATGGCGCGGGCCGCAAAATATGTAAGGATTTTTTGGCTCGAAATGAAATTGAAAATTTTCTCATAGTCGCAAATCTGAGATTATTAGATCTTTGCATCCTTAATCCTCCCTGCAGAAAATTATAGGCAAAATAAACCGAAAAGCACGGCTTCAAATATCTAGATCTACAGTTGCGTTAAAAATAATAACAGTTAAAGCCTATTTTCATCCATAATGCTCAACTTTGATATGTTGTCAATCTGAATTGGCATAAAATTTTGGCGAATTTATATGAATATCGGCCTTTAAAATAAAAGTGTTACTTTGAGCACGACTGTATATAATTTCCAAGACCTCGAAAAAACTATTTGTGTGATTAACAAAGTCAAAATTTGAAAAAAAATCTTTCATAAACTTAAAAAGAAAATGCTGCTCAAACTAAATTCAAATGCATCGAAACCAAACCTCGAACTTTGCAGAGCACAAATCTAGAGAACCAAATAACTGGCTGAAAAATTGATCGATTGGTCACCACCAACGAGTGATCAATCCATCAAATTTTCTGCATAATCGGTTGTTTAGCTTCGTTGCATTTTCACCTTGAACTAGGAGCATAGAAGATTTTTCGCGAAGCGCAGAAATTTTAAGAAAAGTTTGATGCATTTGGCCTAAGCAAGAATAAATCCAGACAAATATGTTGTAATTTCAAAAACAGACTTTTTGAAAACATAGTTGCAAGAATAAACATATCCTGTCATAAAGAACATACAACGTGCGGACCAAAACACATTGAAATTCAAAATTAATTCGCGGGCCGCACTAAAAAGTCTCGAGGGCCGCATGCGGCCCGCGGGCCGCAGTTTGGTGACCACTGAGGTAAGCGAACGGTAGTATCGCTCAAGATTTGTCTTGCTCGAGTGGTCTCTGTTGATTCCAGTTGTAATGCCGGTTTGGCACCAGCATCCTCCTGTGCAAAATAATACTTAACGACATCGTGAAGGTCCTTCTCAGGGTGCGACATGATATGGCAGCTTACTCCGACAGATTTTGTGCTGGTACTTCCACCGTAGACACACCAGCCGAGTCTAGTTTTGGTAGCAACCGGGTCACCTTTCCGACCTTCTCTGCATTTGAGCGGTAATGATAAATTCAGTTGGTCCAAACCGATCAGTATTCTTGGCACAGCGTCTTCGTATCCTGATATTGGAAGCCCTTTTAAATGCGGGTATTTTTGGGTCAATTGCTCTATATTCAGCGACTGTATGGGGAGCTTCAGCTCGGATACCGTTCTGGCAGACTGAATTTGAAAAGATTTGTCCCCATTTAGTCCCGATATTCCAAACGACACTTCTTCGGAATCGACTTCGCACCGTGTTACATTGCTGGTCCAGTTGAGATACAATCTTCCTTTTGGTCCGGATTCTCCAAGCTCCTGGGCTATCGATTTTTCCATCAATGTCAGATCCGAACCGTCGTCTAAAAAGGCGTACGTTTGTATTTTTCCAGATTTTCCTGACAGCGTCACGGGAACGACCCTGAACAACGTTTTAGAATCCTGATCTCGATGCGAATGATTTTCAGCAGTGATCGGTTTTATCTGGTTCACCAATGTAGAGTGGAGTAGTGGGTGGTGTTTGAATTCGCATCCATCGATTCCGCACTTGGTCGACAGTCGACAACGATTCCTTCCATGTGCGTTAAGACAAGTACGACACAACTTGAGCTTGTGGATGCAGCGCCAACGATTTTCCACATTCAGATCCAAAAACTGCTTACAGTCTTTGATACGATGATCTGGTCTATCACAAACTGCACAGTTGCGCGTATTCGCTTCGTTATTTGTGCTCAAATTGGTAACCGCGCTTGGCGGACTTTCAGTGCTCTGCGATGCGTGTGCATACAATTGTGCCTTTTCCTTGCGGTTTCCCCCTTTCTTCTGGTCGGTTGAACGGCGATCCACAGAAGAATCCACCAATTTGGTTACTTGACTCGCCGCCGTGACCATGTGCGACATGTAAGTCGCGAAAGTTTGAAGCGTCACGTTCAATACGGTCTGCTTGTGCATTGCCCACTGAAGCTTCATTTGAGATGGCAATTTATCTTCCAATTCTTGAAGCAGAGAAGGATTGTTCAGATGAGCAGTTTCTCCTGACGCTTGAAGATGGTCGCAAAGACCTTGCAGTTCCATTCCGAACTCTATCACCGTTTCAAGGCGTTCTAATCTTGGAGCTGGCGCAACACGCACTCTATTCAATAGAGCTGTTATGAGTAGCCCCGGTCGGCCGTATAACATCCGAAGTGTTTCTATCACTTGAGGGACCGATGCCGGCAAAAGAAGACGACTGCGCACTGATTCCCTAGCGTGTCCTTTTAAGCATTGTTGGAGTCTAACCAGATTTTCTGCATTGCTAAACCCGCAACTCTCCGTGGTGATTTCGTACTGACTAATAAATATTGGCCAGTCTTCCGGGTTTCCATTGAAGTCTGGAAGATCACGAGACATCACCCGACGAGCTGCGATTTGCGTCGATGTAGGACCGAGTCCCGCTATTTCGGATGAATTTTCATTATGCGTTCTGGCACAGTCTCGTGGTTCGCAGTACCTTGCATATCTTGGTGGTTGAGCTGGAACTTGACCAAGGCGCTCTGTTGGAGACACATTTTGTTCTGGAGGTGCTACTCGTTTCACCCTGGCGCCACTCCTGCGAAGACGTTGTTCAACTTCCACCTCGGAGGAAGCGTATTCGAAAGGCAACGGTGGAACGTCGATGCTGGCGTCGTCCCCCAGAGCACTGACGGGTGGTGCCGGAGGCGCTGAATGCAAGGGTTGTTGTTGACGAGGAGATGGTTGAGGGAAAGGTGCTCGCGGTTGAGGAATTGGCTGCAGATACGGTACGATTTTTTGATCGACCGCTGAGGCGAATACTGATGAGTCTACCTTACTCTGTGCGTTTCTGCTAGTAGTGGGTTGAAGGGGAAGCATAGAGTCATTGACGGCGAAGTGGGATGAAACTAAATTTCTAACCCCACGAGATGGTTTGTTATGTAAAACGGATTCCGGATTTGTTGCCTGCTTGATCGCATCCTTTGGCGTACTGCCAGTGGGCTCATTATTTCCGTCATTCCGCATCCATTGCATAATGCTCTCATGGTTACTTCTACGGCTCTTGCTACTCGCGACGCTGCCTCTTTCGGTTCCCTCTTGCATCTCAAGTAAGTTGAACTTTTCTTGAAGAAACGTTTTCTCCAATTCCTCTTCTTCTAAAATCTGCTGCTGTTCCTGCGCTAATCGTTTCTTTTCCAAAGCCTTTTCCTGGAGAAACCGTCGGCGGCGAATTTGTTGCTCTTCTTGCAATCGTTGCAGCTCAAGCGCTTTACTAGCCGACGATGATCGGCTGCTAACACTGATAGGCGAACAGTCATCGCAAACCCAACGACGTTTCGCAACGGCGGGGGATACACCCGCGCAACTGAAGTGGTACCAATCTTCACAATCCTCGCATTGGACCATATCGTCGGCCCAATCTGGACGATCACATGCTGGGCATGCACTTGCATTGACTGTCTGATCGTTGCTTTCGAGGTTGGACGGATTGGCGGTCTTGTGTGCCATCGTAGCATTAAATTCTTGAGTTTGTTAAAACAACAAGTAGCTACACTTCTTTCAGCAGTTGAAACAATCAGTTCCAGATCAGCTCAAGCTAAAATATATTTCTTATTAGCATCTTTAATAGTTCACATGATGGCGGTACTTACAATTTAGTGTAGGCTTATGATGTTTACGGTAGATGAAATGTTAACTATAGGAACGTATTATATACTGTAATAAACAGATTTGGGGTAACAAACGCATCTAACAGATCGAGCCAGTCAACTTACATATTGTTCACTATAGCTTAAGGTTATTGTAGTTCTTAAATTCGCAGCACATATCAATTATATAATTCACCTACGGGATATAAATTTGAGGTTACTTGGTATTCAGTATCAAATTAGATGTAATTCATGATCTTACTGTCGCTCAATTTCAATCTGCGGTAGAGATGGTATAACTAATAATATTTAGGTGTAGGTAACTTGAAAATAGTATTTAAGTAACTAGAAATATAATTATATATTTGAGGCACTCTTCGATCAACACGCTTTTAGGAGTAGCTATCGTTCTTGATCTTGTTGTTATCGTCTATCCATGTCGTTTTTGCAGTTGTAGGCTTACCGCTTCGATTAGTGTGAGTGGTTGGCACAGGGCCGGATCGTATAAGAGTAAGACATTCAGCGTTGCCAGTTTGTGTCCTAACAAAGAAGTATTCATCTAAAATGACGTCTTCTGGAATTATTTTACATACACAGAAAGAAAAATCCATGTAAATTTCAGCGAAAAATCATGCACATAAAGGGAATGCCAGATATGTCGCAAATTTACATGACACATCGTGTAAAATTACATCAACATCATGTAAATTTATGCGAATTGTCGCGTAATCGGATAGAGTCCATGCTAGATTACACGATGTTTAGCGGAAACTTACATGATGTTATCGTAATTTTTCACGATGTGACGTGTAAATTTGACATATCTGGCATTTCATGCTTTTTTCCTCGAACTTGGTCAGGAGTTAAATTTAGAGTTCCGCTATAGGAATTGAATATTTTTAGGAATCACTCAGGAAGTTCTTTCTTCCATTTCATATGAAGTTCATCCATTTTTTTTTTCCTTTAGATATCTTAAGTAAGTCCTCACGAAAAAGCTCTTGGTAACCATCTTGGGACTAATGAATAATTCCATGAACTATATCAAAAAACCCTTCGAAAATCCCTTTTCCTGACATTAAAGCTGGTAATTTGATGACATGCAACCTTAGACTAATAAAAATAATAATTCAGAGAACTCCTCCAAATACTCTTTGAAAGATTCTAACAGATATTTCACTTGTTTTCCTTCTGCAATTTTTACAGAATTTGCAACACTCCATCGGAGCCGCATTTTTCTAGAAAAGAACAATCTAGACAAAGTTAGTTAGATGTATTTTTATTAGTAAGGCTGATATAAATATTATTTTCTTTTATGTAAACCCCCCCCCCCCCTCCAAAAATCCGAAAATTTTGAGCGGGAGAAAAAAAAGATTCATCATTTTTTTTACAACAGTTAGGTTTTTTCAATTTTTAAATCAAAAAACAGGTTAAATAATGATCCAGAGGTGGATTGCCCCCCCTCGTACCTTCCAAGTCGTCTCGGACATAAAAGAAAATTAATATTTGTATCAGCCTAATACTTTCATATAAATTGACGACTGTGTTCCCGGATCCAGCATAATATGTTGATGAGACGAATGTGATGTGACGTTGGTGGCGATGCTATATTTTCTGTTTCCACACACGATACGTTGGGCACAACAAGAAAACACCGCTGAACTGCAAATATTTTTTTTAGTCCATGGATATAACATAAGTGTCCGAAAAAATTGTCGGATGCTGGAAAACATTGTTTGGCAATACACCACAAACCGTCTACAGATTTATCGGTATTTTTTTGACAGGTCATCAACAGTTCACCGTAGTTCGGTAATTTAGTGTTTTCAAAAACTTCTTGATTACCGAAACATCGGTAATGTTGTGATTTACAGATTTGTTTCGGTAATTTTATTTACCGAGTTGATTGAGAAAATGTATGCAAAATATCGACGATAGATTTCATAAGCGATCCTCTATAGAGGATTTTTTATAGAATTTTTAGCGTGCATCATCGTTCAGCACATTCCACTGTAAAAGTAATTTGGGCATTTATTTCAAATTTTTTATCCACACGTCTTAGTAGCAAAGCATCACTGCTTTATATGTGAGAATGAAATACATACATCTGTCAAAGGATTGAATTTCCGCTTTTAATAAAAATGGTTTAGAACTTAATTTTATGTTTTATTTACTTGCAGGTATTCTACAAACAAGTTAAATGATTTATCATCACTTGTTATATTTATGTAGATCTACTTTGGCAGTAGCGATGTGGCCCCTGCTTATATTGTTTTAAGCGTGTTGGCCTAATGCTTTCCGCTCTCACGTTCACATCGCTCTCCTCTCCAATGCTTCTTCCTCTCTTTCTCCCTCGCTCTCCGCTTGGGTGGAAAATTCGCCTCCCACAGACCGGCCACCCATCTCAACAACAACCATTCGAGCGCTGAGCATCGCATCGCATAGGGAAATAGGGAAAATCGCTGCCACCGACCGGGCAGTCAGTGTGATGTAGAGATCAGAACGAGAAACAACGACCACGAATGGCCCAAATCCAAACATTGAGCCATTGAGAAGAAGATCTTCAACTTAAAAGCAGCTGCTACTATCATCCTAATTTAGTGCGCTTGTGTATGTGTGTATTTGTGCCGAGAACGAATGATTAGAACGCAATCCTCTCTAGAATACCTATATACGCCGTAAAGCATTTCCACTTCTTTTTCCGCACAGCGTCGAAATAGCAAAGCTTGCAGCCTGCCAGACAGGATAAATTTACCTCTCCTCGTCGCGTCGGTAAACCCGTTTTCCCGTGTGTAGTGAAGTTGAGTGCAGGAGAAAATCGATTCAGTTCAAAGTGCGACGACGGAAAAACAGAGAGCGCAAAAAGGAGTTTTCCCTTCTTTGCTAAAATCTACGACTGCGGCTTGGCTTGCTGCATGATGTATAGTTTGGATGTCTAATTCTAAAAGCAGATAATTTTTCCTTCAATTAGGTACATAGTGCAAGTGTGAATCCGCACGTTGAGTGAAAAATTAAAAATAAATAACGACAAAAAATCGATCTGGCAGGAAGTGCCCTGAGTGGAACAAAAAAAAAAGGATGAAAGCAAAGGAATGGCCATCGGTGCATGAAGATTGTCTCTCCGCGTGACACCGAGGGAAGAAAGGAATTAGAAAAGCTCATTGAGCAGTGAAAAAGAAGTGGAATCGAAACGTCTCTGTGATTCTTAGTTTAAAAATACGAAAAAAATCAAAAAGCGTGACGACACATGCCACAGAAGCGGCAGCACAGAATAAAAGCAAAAAAGTGAGTGATTTTTCTCCCCCATTAGCAACGGGTGGTACGTGACACTGAGTTTTTCACGAAAACTCACACGCTCGAATCTAAGCACGAAAGTACGAAAACATAAATCCACTACTGTGATCAGCATCATAATCAGCAATCCAAGACAGCCATGACGACCGGAAGCGCCCAGCAGTCCGCAACCATGGCCACGTCCAGTGCTGCCAACACGCAGCGTATGGGCTCGATAGTGCTCAAAAGCCTCTCGATTCTGCTGGGGCTGTTCTTCATCTTCATCGGACTGATGAAGCTGACGCCACACATCAGCAAGGACTTGCACAGGGATTTGGTAAGTGCTACTAGCTTGGTGTGGGTGTGGCATTGCGCTATATGGCGACACGGATTTTGTAAACACGCGAAGCAGACGGGATGTAGGTGCATTTACAAGGTTCGGACTGTGCACTCTTCATCATCATGTTGATGTGATTCAGGTTTAGCACTTTAAAGTTATTTTTTTGTCGCTGTAAAAAGAAAAACAATGCGCAAAATTGATCACTAATAACTGTTTGCGTAATTATAGACAGATACATTCTTGCAAGGGGCCTTCCTTAGCCGAGTGGTTAGAGTCCGCGGCTACAAAGCACAGCCATGATGAAGGTGTCTGGGTTCGAGTCCCGGTCGGTCCAGGATCTTTTCGTAATGGAAATTTCCTTGACTTCCCTGGGCATAGAGTATAATCGTACCTGCCCCACGATATAAGAATGCAAAAATGGCTACTTAGGCAAAGAAATCTCTCAGTTAATAACTATGGAAGTGCTCATAAAAACACTAAGCTGAGAAGCAGGATCTGTCCCCGTGAGGCCGTTAATTCCAAGAAGAAAAAGAAGAACATTCTTGTAATGATTTTCTGAACGTTACAATAAAACTTATTATATTTTCATAATAGGTTTTACCATGGTGTCATTCACTTCTTTTCAGAATTAGTGAACAACTGCAAAAAATGCTCTATACGTTACCTGCCTAACTGTCAGATGTATTATTTGCGACCCACCAGATGAGGGTCAAAGTTTTGAACTTTTTCGTAATTCACAATTGTTACTCAGCTTTTTTCGAAAATGTAAACCATTTGTCAAATAAGATTTTTTCATTCTAATAATCATTTAATTTTTGAAGGTTATCAAAATCAATGATTATTAAAAATTGACTAAAAAGTTCGACCATCTATATTTTTATTTTAACTAGTTGTCCCGGCAAACTTCGTCTTGCCATCAAGTAGGCTGCTGTAAAACGTCATTTTATTCCCATACAAAATGCTACTTGCAAATGTTCTGTGGAAACATGTTTTTCAATGTGATTTCGTTTTTTTTTCGATGATTATATCTGAAGATGATTTGTGGAGTCTAGTTTTTTAGTGCTCTGTGATGGCTTCCAATTGAATTTGTTTCGCGCGACTCGTTTCTTTTTATCTCCTGTGTGTGTTAAGCTTGTTGATTCAAAAATTGGACGTGGTTCGTGGATACTCGGTTCGGGATGGATTATGAACTGCCATTTTTTTTGTCGATTTTTCGTGCGGTGCTTGCATTCTGATGGGCAGTTCTAAGTTACGGCTCAAGCTGTTCATTTTAGAGGAGCGATTGCAGAGGAGTTTCAAAAAAGGAATTTGGTAAGTTTGTTCTGATCAGCAGCGCATGGTCACTATGCGTAAATAATAACCATTTGTCGGCCAGAACGTTTACCGAACGTATCCTATGGCACTACCCTTTCCGTCAACATTCCACAACTTCCCGTAACACCTATGAGAGGTCGTAGAGTTCTCTGCATCTTTCTTAAGTAGGTGTTCAATCAATCATCCTTTCCCATTCCCCAGCTTTCGCAAGGACGTGGCCAGGAGAGATCTCTATTATTGGAGGATACGTCAATCTTGTCTAAGAGTTAGAGGTTAGTCCCAAATTTCTGACTTTGGTAACGGACAGGAAGAAGGCAACCCTCATACAATGGTCTAGGACTGTACCACCTACGAATTTGTGCGAAATGCTTAATGCTAATGCTAATACATAATGCCACGTTTGTCCTCTCCCATTTTCCCGGTTATTCTGAAGACTTTCTCAAACTTTTTCATCACATTATCACGTCGCATCCCTTGTCGAGTGCAACTGTGAAAAACTTACGTCTATCCGTTCATCCGTTCTCAAGCCATTTCGTGACATACAAAGCACCCCCTTTTTATTTATATACAGCCATTCCATGAAAAACCGATCTAGTGGGTCACCGAATTCCGTGAAAATAGCAAATTTTGTTCCTTATACAAAATAAGGATACACGTTAGAGTGATGCAAATTTTGAAATTTTGGCTCCCCTATGCTTAAACGATTTCAATTATGGTAAATAGCATCCTACCAAAATTTGAAGTGATTCGGAAGAAATTTGACTGAACACACGCCATTTGAAGTTTATATGGAGATTACTATGGAAAACGCCAACCTTTTGTGTTCAGCCCTCTATCTCGCCGTCATAATATTTTATGGAAAAGAAAACAAACTCTACTCATATGAAATTCTTTCAGCTACAACTTTGCCGAAGACCACATTTCGATTGGACGTCAGGATAAATTGCTACTCATCATCATAAAGTGGGTTTGCATTTTGCATGCTTAACCAACTGCTCGGCAGGCAACAGTGGTGCTCCTGGCGGGTAGAATAGATCAAAGTAATCCAGGCTACTATGTTCTACAGCAAAAAAGCAGTGTTGCTCTGAAAGTAATTAATTGATCATCTCAGCATGATTTAGACTTTGTTATCAATGATAACAAATTATCCTTACGTCCCATCAAAATGTTGTCCTCGGCAAAGTTGTAGCTGGGAAGATTTTACATAAGATGAGTGGGTTCACTTTTCCATAGATTATTATGACGAGCAGTTAGAGGACTGAACACAAAAGGTATGCCTTTTCCATAGTAATTTCCATATAAACTTCAAATAGCGTGTGCACAACCAAATTTCTTCCGAATCACTTCAAATTTTGGGAGGATCATTTTCATCATAATTGACATCGTTTAAGCATAGGGGAGCAAAAATTTCAAAATTTGCATCAGTCTAATACACGTGTTTTTGGATTTTTTGATTAGGGTGATCATTTCCGAAGTAGGGTGACCAGAAAAATCGCGATTTCGCTTAATTTTTATTTATTTTTTTAAATTATAACTTTTGAACCGTTTGGCCGATTTTCAACCTTTTTGGACTAAATGAAAGCTAAAGATTTTGAATTTTCAGGAAAAATAATATTTTTAAAATATAAAATTCCACAAAAATTGTTTTTTTTACGTGAAAAAAAAATCAATAATTTCCGTTTTTTCGTGTTTTGAAGGCCTCGGGACCAAAGGAGCTATTGCTGTTTTAATTTTTTCTTGAAAGTTCAGTTAATTTTAAGTTTACTGTCAAATTTTCAGCGATGTATGTTTTTTAGTTTTTGAGATATTTTTATTTTCAATAAAAAATCAGTCATTTTTCATCGGCACACACTGTAGGTCTCAGCGCATTAGATTGTTTATTTTTTAAACAATCATAACTTTTGAACAGCTCAACCGATTTACAATCTTTTTTTATGGAATAAAAGCTTAAGATTTCAACTTTTCAGAAAAAAAAATAAAAGGCTTTGAAAAAAAATTTTTTTTTTACATGAAAATAAATGAAACTTTCTGAAAAAAACTACAATTTTTTATAATTTTTCATGTAAATTTTTTTTTTAGATTTTTCAATTTTTTCTGAAAAGTTGAAATCTTATGCTTACATTCCATAAAAAAAAGATTGGAAATCGGTTGAGCTGTTTAAAAGTTATGATCTTTAGCTTTCATTTCGTCCAAAAGGATTGAAAATCGGTCAAACGGTTCAAAAGTTATACTAAAAAAAATAAAAATTAAGCGAAATCGTGATTTTTCTGGTCACCCTATTTCGGAAATGGTCACCCTAATCAAAAAATCCAAAAACAAGTGTATCCTTATTTTGGATAAGGAACAAAATAGCAAATTTTCATGGAATTCGGTGACCCACTAGATCGGTTTTTCATGGAATGGCTGTACATGGGATGGTACACAAATTATGTCACGCTAAATTTCATCTTTTTTGAACCCCCCCCCCCCCTTTGTCAAATTTTTTGTATGAGTCCTCAGAAATTTTTATAAGACTTGTTACGCTTGGCTTGACCCCCTCCCCCCCTCGGAGCGTGACGTAATTTGTGCATGACACCTAAGGACTTGTTCGTCAAAAGCCTCCTAAAAATCGGCTTATTATTTGAGCAATAATTTTCCAGTTATTATAAAAACAATTTTCATCAATTTTTCTAGAGAAAATATATTAAATCACGGCAGACACAAAACAAGGCAGCCTCTTTACTTGTGTAAACATCAAACATGATTGTAAACATGTGACGTCATTCATATCGTAGCATGTACGATCTGGATCACTAGATTATTTTTTTGCAATGACGCCGTCAAGTGGCTGTCAGTTTACGGAATATATATCCTTGTTCATATTGTAAACCGTGATATTAAATTTAAAGGGAATGAAATGAGTAGGTTTTTCAGGTTCAAAGTACGTCCTGACGGAAGTACTAATAAAGTCTTTATAAGAAAAATAACCTACGGCTTCATAGAATTGCTTATTCAGTCCCAACGTCAAAGTACAAAAGAGGAAAAATGCGTTATTTTAAGAAGACCTCTCAAAGCACAATGACCAAAATTGGCTACACTAGTATAATGAAAATGGATTTATTTTCGATGTATTATTTTCATAATATGTTATTCTGAGCTATCAATCGAAATATTTGGAGGGAAACGTTTCAAAGTTGCTTTAGATTGATAAATATGCGAACATATTTTAAAAATAATGAAATTTTTAAACAAATTATTGCTTTATAATGCAGTTAAGACTCACGATTTAGCTCTTAATTGTAGAAAAGTGAAAATACTTCTACAATGTTTTATTATGAACCTTCCTATATATATATATATATATATATATATATAGTTTTGTACTAATCTCAACCAATTTTGAAGAAGCTTTCTACTTTACTTTATTTTTCTGGGAGTCAGTGATTGAATCCTGAGAAAATTGAGAGAATCTCTCACGTATCGCTCTCTGTAACTATCATAACATGCTGCACATTATGAGAGACTGTTTATCGTATACTGCTACAACTTTGATCAGATTGGGGGGATAGTAGTGCATGATAAAACCCCTCTAAATATGCTCCAAGCCTGGGGGACACTATTGCTATTGGAAGTTCGTGGATTGATTATCGTGCCAGTAAAGAAAAACACCTATCCCCAACGGTAAACAAGCGAGAAAAATGGATTTTATCATCGCTCTCACTCGCAGCTTCCATTTATCAGACTTGTTACACCTTGCGATACAATGATGATCGTGGACCGCAACAAATGGGATATTTTTCTTTGCTTGCTTTGATCGTGCTTCATACTCAAATGAGAGCTAATTCTGCAATGCCTGCTGGGAGTAAAAGGATTAACCTTAAATTTTCACAGCAGCTTGTAAATAACTTGATATTTGTTCAGCTGTAAATTCATAAACAAATTGTTGAATTATTGCAAATCAAAAATTTAGACGAATATGGCAAATTTTTGGAAAAAAAAAAATTGAAAAAGGGCCAATGCGTACTTTATTCTGTCCAGTCTGTGCTTCTCAAACATCTTGAAGAGAAGAAGCACAATACTTTTCACTAATCACGACAAAACTAAACGTTTGTTCAAGGTCGTTTCGAGTCTGTCAAGTGACTGTAAAAATCACCGGAATCATCAATTTCACTGAGAATTGAACTCTGGACTCCTTAAAATGGGTGGCATGTTTTTCACTCGAGTGCTGTCAGTTCAATCGAAGCACTCCGCGAGCGTGCTGTAGGGTTTTACGGTTTTACGTACGTGCCGAAAGAAAAGAACCCGACCAACTTGCCGCCGTGCCGTCCCATTAAGGATTTTTCTGCTCTCTCAGTACCCTAATGTACAAAAATAATTAGCGGGCCAAGGAAGCAGTACAAGAGTAGCCAAGAGTCTAGTACACGACACTGAAAAGGGCCTTACAGTTGAGGTCGAAATACGCGTATTTGTCAAAGGATACAAATTCTAGTGAAATTAAATAGTATAGTACTGAATTCGGGATTTCATCTACTTTCAGATATTCCACTAAACAGCTCGAATAATTATTTTCTCAGATATTATCTGTAGAAGTGCTCATAAGAACACTAAGCAGAGAAGCAGGCTCTCTGTCCCAGTTGGAACGTAATTCCAACGAGAAGAAGAAGAAGTACCATTTCAATACACTGGACAAGCTCTCCTGTTTCAAACTTATTTGCAAAAAGTAACACGCAATAAGCAGAAGTGTAAAACGTCAAATACGAAGAGAAACGATTCGAGCGCCTCTAGTTGTGAGGTTCACAACATGGCAGATTTAAAATGATCGTTAAATGAGTGGTCGATTGAAATTTCATCTCTGTTACATCTGTTTCTCTAAACTTCAATTATTGGTAAGTCGTTAAGATCAGACTCTAGAATTAAAGCGTTTTGCTAATGCGAGAAGATAAAACAAGAATTGCACAGTTCTAATGTAATATTAATGTTGTATAGCAAGCTCTTCCATCTTAATCAGCGGATGTTGAAATCAGACTCCTTGAAATGGATGATCTAAGAAAGACTCTGAGAGTTGGAAATACATACCAGTTTTAGCAAGAAACAACCAGAAAATCTGGTTATATGCAGTTTGTAACAAATTAGTGTACACGAGAAATGGGTCCATCATAAATAAGCCAACAAACAATAACAAGACGCAAGCAAATAAAAGCAATGACACAGAATCTCGATTCGCATGTTACCCTCGCGCCCTCCTGTGGCTCACCGCTTCTAGTTTAAATTTAAAACCTTCATTTCGCATTTTTCTCATACTTCGATGATGAGCAAGGTCAGCCGTCCTCATTTGATGATACTAGAAACCAAATCCCTAGCTCACTCATTCACAGGGCAAAAACTTACAAACATGCCAGAACGATGATCAACTCATCAAGCAATCATCAAATGGGGATGGCACCAGCAGCAAGTGGTGATTTGAATTATGCAAGCGGTAAAGGATGGACAATAACTTGGGACGCGAGACTAATGCGATGGATGGGTAGTGAACAGACGGGCGAAATTGAGAACATTTTCGTACAAAAATAAATCCGAAAAACATGCACCATTAGGGACGAGTGCACACTAGGGCGGTTCCACTGTGCCCCAACAGACCGTTATTATAAAAAAATTTCATGTTGTCGAATTGTCCAATAACTGAGTACAAGGCTCGATTCCTGAGGTCATTCTGCAACTCTGGGCAAATTAAAAAAAAATCCTAGTAGGGTTCTCAAAAATTAAAATTACGCAACAGCACTTAAAAAACTTACAAAAACGCCCAAAGAGTTGACCAAACTGTTCTCAACTAGTTAATATAATTGTTACCGTTGTTATAATTAAAAATATACACAACTGACTTAACTTACCACAGTTCCACACTTCCACAGTTATTAACTGAGAGCTTTCTTTGCCAAAGTTGCCATTTTCACATTCGTATATCGTGTTGCAGGTACGATGTCACTCTATGCCCAGGTTGATATATAAAACAAATGTTTTCAATTGGCATATTTTCCAGACAAATAGTTGTACCAATTTTAAAACCGAACAAAACTCCTGTAAAAGCTTCTAGGGGATCAAAGTATTTTAGACAGACCGTTATGCTTATATAATTTGGTCATTTATGGCAAAATCAAAGGTAAGTGACCAAATTATATACGCGTAACGCATGGTCCAAAATACATAGAATACCCTAGCTATCGTCCAATAATCTTGTTTTCCTCCATTTGAAAATGTCGTTTCAAACAGAATGATGGTCCACATCCATGAAAATTCAATTTTTGCCAATGAACAGTTGAAATTCCGACATGGACAGTCGACCTCTCATCAACTTTTACGTGTAACAAATTTGATACGTTCCAACAAATCTGAAGGCTAATCTACTGGTCTTGCTCTTACCAACATGAAAAAAACACATTCAACAGTGTTTGACACGAAGGCTTGATTTTAAAATTTAGAAAACTTTCAATCTACAAATTGTTTGCCAAATCGTACACTTCAGGTTAATCAGAACTCCAGGTCTGAAAGACTTCCTGTAATAGCAGGTGTTGCTCAAGTCAGTATTTTGGGACCAATATTATACATGAGCATGAGCATTAGCATGATTGACCGCCCGCAGATGCTACTCCGTTATTGCAAGAACAGCTGTACTTACACAGAGAACCAACAGACACTACTCGGAATCAGTAGCATCCTCTATGTGTAAGTACTGGTGCTCTCATTATTATAACAAACAATAACGGCGCTGGCTGTGCCCGAATGCAGGTCAATTTGGGGATGGGAGGGAAATGATGACGTGTTACCTGCTCTGCACTTCCACAAGTAGACACTGGGAATTTGGATATAGGAACGGTTTGGGTAAAGGATTCGTTTTGGTAAAGGATTCGTTTTGGTAAACGATAAATATATAATTTGAAATTAATGCGCCTAACCAGATTCGCAATATTACTCGATAAAAGCATTGAACGCCGAACAAGTGTTCACCGCTCGCCCCATAGGAGCAAGCGACAAGATCAAAGGATCAAACACTACTAACGAACCGATTACTTTTTCACTACCGGTTACCGACGCGCGACATGTTTAATCCTGCCCTCATCGCCCGCCCCCGTAGGAGCAAGCGTCAAGGTCGAAGGATCAAACACTACTCTTTGGGACCAATATCATACAATATTTTTACATCTGACTTACCTGAGTTACCACAGGGATATCAAAAATCTTTGTTTGCGGATGACACAGGCCTCTCCCCGAAAGGACGGATTTTTTCTTCATACTTGCAAAAATGTAAGATTTCTCCTAATGCTTCCAAAACTCAATTTATATTGCGGCGCTCATTTTAAATCCACATCCAGCGGCGGCGATAACGCGCAGAAGATATGCGCGCAATTCAAACGCAACGTCAAAATTCAAGTTGGCTTGGATTTTTTCGTTCTTCAAGGACGCAAATGTTTAAAATGTGCTAAATCTGAAACATTTGGTGATTTTCATTATCATTGCGACGGTATATCGACATTTTCAGATAATCGCATTACGTGGATTTATCTTGCAGAGCACAATAGTATTCTCACATAAACCAAAACATTCAAGTAGAACCTTCAAGTTGTCAAAATTTCAACAGGATGAGAAGCGCAGCCAAATTGACTGAAATTCATTGCAAAGTATTAGGTTGCACTCTGGGAGGGAGAAACCAATACAAAATTTCGGTACGTCATAGTGAGCCGGGATTCCGCTGTCACGAACTGTCACTGTGAGCCCAGATCTTAAACATTGGCACGGTGCTCCAATTACCGTTATTATCAAATAAAATATACCATCCAAACGGCAGTCGGCAGTTGATTCCTGACGTTGTTCTGCACCTCTGGGCTGAATTTGAAAAAAATCCTTAGTCAGAATTTTGAGTTACGCCCTTTTGAAGTATATATGCTAGAAATCACATGAAGTATGCCAGATTTTCATAAAATTTAATCGTTTTAATTTTTTATCTGGTTTTAGATATTGAAAAATACATTTTTCTAACAATTTTCTAGACCGACATTTGAAAAGGGCCAATGCTATGTTTAGTTATCACTAATCAATCATTACATTAAAAATGATATCAAACAATCTAACGCCTGATAGTGCCTGATTAAGAAATTGTCCAAAGCAATCAAATATGTATGAATAATTCTTGGGCAGGATATGCAGCTACGCCCTTTTGAAGTGTATGGAAAGAACATTCCATCTTTAATCAACGGTTTGGTGCATACATAATCATTACACTTTGGGGTTGTTCTCATTTCAATCCTTTTAGCAAGTTGCATAAAATTTACACGTACATAGATTGTCTAGACTGACAGTAGAAAAGGTCCAAAGTATAATTGAAAAATGAACAAATCAATATAGCTAAACAATGACTGTATCAAAGTTGATCGAAGCACTCGAACATCACATCTGTATCTTTATTATATATGTGTATTCTATTCTATTTAATTATTATCTATTCTATTCAATTCTACTCTACTTCAATTTATTCTATTCTGATTCACATTACTTGGTCTTATGCATATTTTTACAAATGCCAATGTTGTAATCAACAATTGCGCAAATAATTTGAACAGTACACTTTCGATGGTATAGCGCTGACAGGTCTGTGAAACAGCGCTATGCACACATTCCGACGCCTGCTCATTATGTCAGCCTAGTCCTTGACCAGTCGCATTACCGAAGTCTTTTACATGAAGCTTGATGATATGATATTTCGAAGATTTCGTCAGACTAAACTCTTCTCAGGTCTCGACCAACTTGTTCAAATTACCTTCAAAACTGGGATCCAGCTCGAATGAATAGTATTTAATACAAAATGCGTCAATTCCTTAAAATACATCAAAAATTAACTTATATATGGATCAAAATAGAATAAATTTAAGTAGAGTAGAATTGAATAGAATAGAACAGACTAGAATAGAAAATAATGAAATAGAATATGTGTACGTGTATATTTGGGATCGTTCAAATATTACGTAACGCAATTTTGGGAGGCAGAGGGTCTTCGGTAGTGTTACTGTTCATACAAAAAAATAAATTTTCCATACAAAAGCTGTTACGTGGGGAAAGGAGGGGGTTTCAAATTGGAAAACTCTGCGTTACGTAATATTTGAATCATCCCTTTTATGCAACTTGCCAAATAAAGGCTCCCCCAAATCTACGCGACTTTTTACGAGCGACAAAAAATCGTCGCGATTTCTTTGTTGTATCGCTGCAAGCACTCTTCTATGAAACCATCTTGACTGACACGACGCGAATCGCTGCGGAAATCGCGTCGCTGTGGCTTAGATGCACTTATCAAACAGTGCATGCGGCGAAACATCACATCATCTCGACGATTCCTTGTCGCTGTCGCCGTAAAAAGTCGCTTAGATCTGGGGGAGCCTTAAAATGAAATAACAACCGCAAAGGCGTAATGATTATGTATGCACATAACCGTTGATTATAGATGGAACGGAATTTACCGTGCAATATTCTTTCCACACACTTCAAAAGGGCGTATCTGCATATCCTGTCCAAGAATTATTTATATTGTATATTTCTCTCACTACTGGACTGCGAAGTGCGACCTCATAAGTGCGAAAGTGTGAATAAAAGTGCGGGATTGCATTCCATCCTGTTGGTGTCTTCAGAGCACTTATTATTTGATTTAAGAAGAATAAGTCCCCCGAAGACACCTACCCGATTTGTTGCAATTGCGCACTTTTATTAGTGTTTCCGCACTTGTAAAAACTTCTGCGATAGTCCAGTAATGAAAGAAATGCGCAATACATATTCCAAAGCCTTCAATTTGGACAATTTCCTAAAATCACTAACAGGCGTTAGGTTGGTAGATATCATTTTTCGTGTATTTGCTGAACTAAACATAGTATTGGCCCTTTTCATATGTTGGTCTGGAATTTTGTTTTAGAAAAATGTATTTATATTTATATCTTTCAATATCTAAAACCAGACAAAATATTAAAACCACAATTTTTTTTAAAATCTGTTTGTTTAAACACGTTAAAGTGGCATACTTTATGTGATTTCTATCATATAAACTTCAAAAGGGCGTAACTCAAAATTCTGACTAAGGATTTTTTTCAAATTCAGCCCAGAGGTGCAGAACAACGTCAGGAATCAACTGCCGACTGCCGTTTGGATGGTATATTTTATTTGATAATAACGGTAATTGGTGCACCGTGATTGGACTAACATGGAAAAAGCGCGTAACTGATTGAAACACAATTTCGCATTTCATCAAAAGTGAAAAAAAATGAATGAAAATCAATTCATGCACATAATGCAAGTAATGTCACGTGAGTACCTTTCAACTGATTGAATATGAAGCATTGAAAAACGCATAGTTTTACTTTTTCCAAGAAAATTAATATTTAGTGCATAGAAAACTGTGGCCCTTTTTCTATGTTTGTCAGGACAGATCGAAAGTACACAACAAAAGAAAACTAGCGGTTTTCTCCAAGCCTGCCTTGATTGTTGTTGGCAAGCTGGAGTTATCTTGCAATTCAAACAAACGTTGTTCTATATTTCGTGTGTAGTATCGGTGCCTCCCTCCCAGGTTGCACTTACTCTGTTATTCTGGGAACCAGTGATGCATTTTGAACTCAACGCGATCCAAAAATGAACGGAGCCCGAGCCAAATTTGCACGAGAACGCAGCAGTGATGCCACATACACAGATTTATCTGTAATTACACAGATTTTTTCCTGTTCTTGCCTACAGATATCTGTGATCACAGATCACAGATTTTTGAGATAACAAAAGATTTTAGAGATTTTATGATATTTCACGAGTTAAGGATACGGTTTTGGAAAATTTATGTCAGAAATGCAATTATTCTGCTTAGTTTTTCTCAAAAACTTAAGTTTTTTTTTATACAATTATGCATTTTTATTTTACATCCTAGAAGAATAAGTTCAAATTAAAAATTGTTGACATGCCAAGAACAGCCGAAATACGTTCGCAAAGGATCTTTTTGATCTAAAAACATAAAAAAATAAAATTTTTGCAACACAGATTTTTACTAAGATTTTTGGAGGTTGACTTAAGATAAAAAAGATTTTTTCAGCCGAAATCACAGATGAAAGTTGGAAAAAATGTGGCAACACTGGAACGCAGTAGACAGTGAACTTCCGAGCAAGAGCTAGCCGCTGCTCAAGAACGGCCCGTTCAGTTTGCAATTGCGAGAGCCCCTCTCGTGTAGGAAATTAATGAATTGATCTCTGCAAATGTTGATAGTTAGGGAAATCAAACAGCCCTTGGTGTGTGGAATACCAAAAACATATCTTTGGCAAAGTTTACTGTAGTAATCAGTCAAAATGAACTGAGTTCAATTTTCGGCTCGCACCGGTTCATATTTTTGAACTGCACAATGTTCAAGCCTACTTGATCGCTGCGTTCAAAAAATTGAACTGGAACGCGAACTGAACGCGTTCAAATGCATCACTGCTGGGAACTGAAACGAGTTAGGATGAAAGTATACGGAGTAAAGAAATTTTTGGAAATAAGTACAATGTTTATAGAGCTGGCCGTAATTATCATTGGTCTGCAAAAAAAAGGTCGGGAGTCGGAGTTTTAATTGCAGTTTCAGCAAAATTGAACTCTGAAATCATCGTTACCACTAAATTTAAAGAATTTGAGCACGTGTGGGCAGAAGTGCAATTGTCTGGCGAGACACATTTTTTTGTCTTCGTATACTTTGCTCCTAACAATGCGTACAAACAAACATACGATAATTGTTTTAGTGTAGCGGAAAATGTTATGTCTAGTTTCCCCCCTGAAGTTAAGGTTCATATTTACGGTGATTTTAATCAACGCAATATTGATTTTATACCAGATATGGACAATTATAATATATTACTCCTAGTCATTGGAGAACGTGAATTGCTACAGTTTATATTTGACAAAATTGCAAACCTAGGTCTTAATCAAATCAACCATGTAAAAAATCAACAAAGCTGTTATCTAGATCTCTTGCTGACGAACGTCTCTTATGACTTTTGTAATAATGAGGCATTGACACCACTTTGGAGAAATGAAGTGTTTCACACGGCAATAGAATTTTCTCAGTCTATTTCTAATACAGATTTCTATATTGACAATGAATTTGAGGAAGTATTCGACTATAATTCAGCAAACTATGACAACATTAGAAATAAATGTAATAATATTAACTGGAAATCGATTTTGAGAAGCAAAGATAATGTAAATAATTTAACTGAAGTTTTCTACAACTGTTTGTTTAAAATCACATTAGAAGAAGTACCAATCATTAAAAGAATAAATCTGAAGAATCGTAAACAGAAACTACATGAGCGAACAGCTTAATTCTTCAACTATGTTAAATATAAACTAAAATACAATAAATTTCCTTCTACAATGTATTTTAACGATTAGGTTGGCCATACCTCACAAGAAATATGCAACTTATTTTCATTTATTTTTCAAGAAGTTTACACAACATACTCTGAAGCTGATCGTGATTATGAAAATTTCAATTTCCATCCTGAATTTCCCATCAATGTTGGCATCAGTCATATAAATGTGCATGAAATATTGAATGGTTTGAAAAACTTGGATGCAACCAAAGGAAATGGACCGGATCGAGTTCCACCAATCTTCATGAAGACTTTAGCAACTGAATTATCTACTCCCTTATTTTGGCTTTTTAATATGTCACTGGAGTCTGATGTCTTTCCAAAGATGTGGAAAAGCTCATACCTTGTTCCCATTTTCAAATCTGGCACAAAATCTGATGTTAATAATTATCGTGGCATTGCTCTTATTTCGTGCATTCCGAAGCTCTTCGAGGCCATTATAAATGAAAAAGTATTCATCCAAATAAAAAATAGAATAACTACAGCGCAGCACGACTTTTTAGAAGGCCGATAGACAACCACGAATTTGTAAACTATTCGTTGAGTGCTATGGATAATGGAAATCATGTAGAAGCTTTGTACACAGATTTTAGTAAAGCATTTGACCGTGTTGATATTCCCATGCTTATATTTAAACTGAGAAAAATAGGTATTGAAGCCATACTGCTGAAATGGGTTGAATCATATTTAACCACTCGCTAGCTAACAGTGAAATTTAAAGGAAATAGGTCAACTCCCATGCATGCCACTTCAGGGGTTCCACAAGGCTCTCATTTAGGATCACTTTTGTTTATACTGTTTGTGAACGATCTGTCGTTTATTCTTGACCAAATAAAAGTATTAATATATGCTGACGATATGAAACTTTATTTGGAAATAAAAACTGCACACGACATACATACTTTTAAATATGAAGTACAAATCTTCCACACTTGGTGTCAGAAAAGCCTACTACAACTGAATGTAACAAAAATGTATCCTGATATCTTTTAACAGGAAAAGAAACATTCCTAAAATAACAATAACTTTAGGCAATCAAGATGTTGTAAAATGCAATAGAATCAGAGACAGAGGCATAATTTTACATTTAGAACTTACTTTCATTGATCACTCTAACACTATGACAAATAAAGCTAATAACATGTTAGGCTTCATTAAACGCTTCGCTTATAACTTCAATGATCCATACACAATAAAAACATTGTTTATTGCCTATGTTAGATCAATACTTGAATATTGCAGCATAATTTGGTTACCTTTTACACAGTACATGAAGAAAGGATAGGAGTCGGTGCAAAAACATTTTTTATGATATGCTCTTCGCAAATTGGGTTGGACAGAATTTCCATTACCATCTTACAAAGCTAGATGTATGTTGATAGATATTCAAACACTAAGCGAGCGTCGTGAATATGCAATGACTTCATTTATAAACGATATTGTATCTCATAAAGTTGATTCACCAGAATTATTATCTAAATTAAACTTTTATGTTCACCGTACTAATTATGCAAAATTCGAGCCAATGAACCAAATGATGACTATTTATAATAAACATAACGATGCAATCGACTTAACTTGGTCCAAAGGGAAGCTAAAACAATACTTCGGCATATTATCTTAAGAAGGAAAATTGGGTAATTGAATGTATTAGTGAAACTAGCACATAAGAAATTCTCTGTAACTGTCTACAAACATGATTGACGACAATAAATAAATAAATAAATAAATAAATAGGCGTTGGTAAAATGTCTCTATCCACTTACTAACAGAAAATCGAAACTTTATCTTGTTCTTAGAGGCGGTCCATTAATTACGTAAGGTATTATGGGGGGAGGGGGGGGTTGAGATTTCTTACGCGCCATACAAATTATTTGTAATTTTCATACAAAAAATCTTACCATGGGGGGAGGGGGGATCGAAAAACCGCCAAAATTGTCTTACGTAATTAATGGACCGCCCCTTAAGGTGAAGATGAATCGAAGCCAAAACTCAAATTTTCAAGAGCACGGATCTGGAGAACCAAACATCCGTTTAAGCTGAAAACTTAATCGATTGGTCACTCGCTGGTGGTGACCAATCGATTAAGTTTTCAGCTCAAACAGATGTTCGGTTCTCCAGATCCATGCTCTTGAAAATTTGAGCTTTGGCTTCGATTCATCTTCACCTTAAGAGCTTTTGATTTTTAAACAAATTTCACCCTGCATTGCTTTAATAGTAAATATATAGAGGAAGCTAAGAGAGATTTATTTTTCAAGCTTCTTTTATATTTTGAACCGCCCTAGTGCACATGTTAGCAAGCCAACGGCCATACAAGCCACCATGAGAGAAATATAAACACACTTATACAACTCTCATGTGGAATATTAAGCGTAGGTTTATTATAAAATTATTAATAATTTATGGGGCACGGGGATTCCGGGCGAGTTTGGTCGCCGAATTAGATCGAAAATAAGTGCAATCGTAACCCACGGGAGGAATGTTCGATTTCAAGACCAAAACATTCGATGAGCACACATGTTGCTACGTCGTCGACTGTTAGGTATATGAATTACGTCGTCGTTGATTAAATAGCAGCAGGTTGGTTTGTTTATTTTCTAAATATGAAACTCTTCGATACCACTCATCGGAGATCTACGACTAAAGAGCTATGCTAAATTCGGAAGATGAGTTATGGTCGCACCCGATGAGAGATGTTCGAGAGAGCGAGAAAGTGGTTATCGAAATTCAAGTTCAAAAACACTTGCTTCATTGGGGGGGCTGGTGGGGGATCACGTGTCTATTGTTTCAAATACCAGCGGGTTGGTATGTAGTTTCGGAACGCCAAAGGAGGAGTGGAGCGTGACAGTCATTAGTGTCGTTTGATGCAAGATTAATGAGTCGTAATCGATTTTCCATTAGGAGAAGGTGCCACGTACATTAGCTGTATCTATAGGAGAAGGACTAAATCAGATTACGCTGGTAAATTGGTCTGGTCTGCTCATTATGTAAGAATAACATAATACACTGATAGGCAAAATAAAGTGCCCACCTTACCAGTTTTCGAATTTCTCCCATTGATTTGGTTCAAATTAAAGTTAACACACTTAAATCTTTTTTGATCTTTTATTTTTGATATTCTTTTAAAGTTGCACTTACGAAAATTTGATAAACAAAAGAATTTTACTCAAAGAAAAAGAAAATCAATTTGTATTGAAAAAAAAGTAGTGACAAAATAAAGTGCCCACTTCCTTCTTGACCCCAGAAAAGATGATTTAAGAAAAATAAAAAGCAAATTTATAGTTAATGTGTCCTCCTTTAACCTTAAGGATTTGCTGGAGGCGCTTCGGCATGCTTTTCACCAGGTTTTGTAGGTGTTGTGGTTCTAGCTCTTCCCAAGCGCGCTTCAAGACTTCAAAATAATTATTTTTGTTGGTAACACCAGTTTTGTCAACCCTGGCATCAAGAATCGCCCACAAATTCTTGATGGGGTTGAGGTCTGGGCTTTGTGGAGGCCATTCCAGCGGTTTAATGCGACAAGACCGGAAGAAAGACTTGGTCTTCTTGGCAGTATGCTTCGGGTCGTTGTTCTAGAGAAATATGAATTTCTCTTCAAGGCCCGTCTGGATCAGCGAAACCTCCAGATTTTCCCGCAAGATGTTGATGTAGGAATCTTCCGTCATTATTCCGTCGGTTTTCACGAAGCTTCCTACTCCACTCCATGAAAAACACCCCCAGACCATCACATTTCATCACATCACACCTCCATGCGTCACCGTTCCTTGGATGTAGCGCTCCTGAAGCTCGAGCTGTTTAACCGAAAGCGGCGGGCTCGTGTGTGGTGCAGAGCGCCACATCCAAGGAACGGTGAAGCATGGAGGAGGAAATGTGATGGTCTGGGGGTGTTTTTCATGGAGTGGAGTAGGAAGCCTCGTGAAAACCGACGGAATAATGACGGCAGATTCCTACATCAACATCTTGCGGGAAAATCTGGGGTTTCGCTGATCCAGACGGGCCTTGAAGAGAAATTCATATTTCTCTAGAACAACGACCCGAAGCATACTGCCAAGAAGACCAAGTCTTTCTTCCGGTCTTGTCGCATTAAACCGCTGGAATGGCCTCCACAAAGCCCAGACCTCAACCCCATCAAGAATTTGTGGGCGATTCTCGATGCCAGGGTTGACAAAACTGGTGTTACCAACAAAAATAATTATTTTGAAGCCTTGAAGCGCGCCTGGGAAGAACTAGAACCACAACACCTCCAAATCCTGGTGAAATGCATGTCGAAGCGCCTCCAGCAAATCCTTAAGGCCAAAGGAGGACACATTAACTATAAATTTGCTTTTTATTTTTCTTAAATCATCTTTTATGGGGCCAAGAAGGAAGTGGGCACTTTATTTTGTCACTATTATTTTTTCAATACAAATTGATTTTCTTTTTCTTTGAGTAAAATTCTTTTTTTTATCAAAATTTCGTAAGTGCAACTTTAAAAGAATATCAAAAATAAAAGATCAAAAAAGATTTAAGTGTGTTAACTTTAATTTGAACCGAATCAATGAGAGAAATTCGAAAACTGGTGTGGTGGGCACTTTATTTTGCCTATCAGTGTATATCTCCACATGCATTAAGGACATTCCATAAATTAAAGATGATGATAGTATGCCAAAACACGCTTGTGATTAGCAAACAGGTGAACAAATTAGTAAATATTTCTCGTAATTTTCTTATCAGCAGGGAGCACAAAGTACATAGCAATGTTAGACCAGTAAAATTTGAAATAACTCAGACAAGCAAAACGTCTTTTTCTTCTTGGCATTAACGTCCCCACTGGGACAGAGCCGGCTTCTCAGCTTAGTGTTTTTATGAACACTTCCACAGTTATTAACTGAGAGCTTTCTTTTTCTTACTTAGTTGCCATTTGGGCTGGTTCATATATTTCATTGACCTTAAAACGCTTAAATTGGCCATTTTTTACATCCACCCATCCCTCGTGACGCTTAGGACACCCACCCACCCCCTAAAGCGTTATGAAATTTGTGAATGGGCCCTTTTCGCATTCGTATATCATGTGGCAGGTACGATAATACTCTATGCCCAGGGAAGTCAATGAACTTTCCATTACGAAAAGATCCTGCGATGCTTAAACGTGCTTGTCTAAAGGTCTTATAAGTACAAAATTTGAGTCGATGTACGTGCATATTTTACGTGATAGAAAATTACATGTAATGCGAGTATATCGATACCATCGCTATCGCTATAGTTTTTACAATTATGCGGAAACGCGAATAAAAGAGCGCGATTGCATCAAATCTAGTTGGTGTCTTCAGTGGACTCACTCTTCGCAAATCAAAGAATAAGTGCTATAAAATCCCCAATATGGTTCGATGCAACTTCGCAGTGTTATTCGCACTTTCGCACTTAAGAAGGCGCAGTTCACAGTTCAGTGGCAAAATAAATACACAATATTATGCAATTTCAGGGCCCAAAAGCCTTATTAAAAATTCTGAACCCAACGCTTGAGCTTTCATCAGAAATACACGTTTACTCAAATTTATAATACTTTGTTCAAACATTCGTTTAATTTGGCTTATTCAGCTAATTTTGCATAACTCATAAATAATCCATAAAATTAAAAAAAAAATGTAGCAGTTTTTTATGTACATACGGAAAGACTCGACATATACGTAATAAACACAAAACGTAGCGTTTAATACGATGAGCTATACTCAATTTTTTTTCTGCTGTTATGTTCGTTCTCATCTTAATTTAAATATGAGATCTTCTAAAGTTATGACCTGAAAGGATTCTTAGTCAACTGATCTTTTTTTTATCATTCGCATATTACGAACATTCGCAAATGTCAAATGATAGAAAGTTTTTAAATCGGAAGCGCTGGAGACATAAACATATTTTAGCTTAAACTGTGTATTCTGAAGAACCAAGATTTATTCTTCATTTAAGTGTGATAAGCGATTCTGTATTACTGAAAAACTATGAGCCGGTGTTATTCTAGGTTTTCTCTAACATTGGAACAAATGAACCGTATAAATCAATCTTGAAAAAAATTAAAGCAAATTTGATCGATAAGACGCAATTTATTCAAAAACCACGACTCTGGTTATTTTATGAAGATCACGAAAAACAATTTCCTCAAGACCTTCTCCATTTTCTTAAACCAGACAAGTTTTGCTATGCTTATTAACGAGATTTCTAGCACTGGGATAATTCATCTCGAGACCGACGGCTTCACATTCCTTCCGAAGTAAATCGTCACTATAACCATTTTAGGTCATAAGTGACTATCTCAGGGATAGGATTCGATCCGAGGTCCTCGGCGTTAGTTCTAACCACAACACCAGCTCCGTCCCCTTGACCGAACCGAACAAGTTTATATTTTTAACAATATGCGAGTTTTGAAAGTGGAAAGTTTATCACTAGAGCATGTGACAATCAAGTGCTTTTTCTATCCCTTAGAGCACAAAACCTTCGATCTTTTTTTTGCTTTAGTACATTATTAGGTTTAGTAAAAAATATGACATAAATATGACTATTAGACCATTTCCGTCAGATCTAATCCCCAATTTTTGTATTTTTCTTCGAAAGATAATAATTTTTAATGAATATTTCCGATTTTGTTTATATGTACTCCTAATTTTCTTATGAATTTTTGAAAACATGAATACTCACCACATTTTGAAAAATGATTCGAGATGCGGCATCAGCATGGTGATTTTTCAACAGTTTTTCGATTCCACCCCTGCATTGGGATGCTTGTTTACATTTGGAAAGGTCAAATCAGGTGCGCGCTCACACTGACTGTGATCCCGGTCAGGGCGCCCCAAACAGGAGCGCCAACTAACCTCAAATAACTCAAACGTTTTTGAACCTAGGTTGGAACTGGCACAAACCGTTCTGAATCACAGTTTCAATCCCAACCCGATTCATATATTTCCCTCCATTGATTCAAAATTCAAAACCATACCCCAAACAACAAATCTTTCATCCACCCACCAGTCACAGTACCGCTAGTTTTATTAGAGACTATTCTTGCTATTCATGCCGACAAATGCTAAATCTATCTGTTGACTGTTGATCCGGAAGATTTTCGCCTTGAGGCAGCCACAGCCGTGCAAGGAAATTTTCATTTTGAGCGGCTGTTGCTGCCTCAGGTTGGGAATCTTCCGGCTTATTTAATCCTCGTCGGCACAAAACACAGAGCACAGGCATCTCAGTAACTGCTGGTTAACTCAGTGGGGAGCCTTCCTGCGTCAGTTACTCGTATCCAGTGGATACACTGACACTGAAAAAGACTGCAAGTGGTAGTCGAAATTCGCGTATCTGTCAAAGATAAACATTTAGGAGCGGAATTAAAAGGTACACGGTACTTCATCTACTTTTAAGTTTCTCTATTGAGATTCTGCTCAGAGGATTCGAACATTAATAAGAGTAGTTTAGAGTGTTCGATCGATGCGTGCTATGCGGCTCCAACGCCATTACCCCGAACGCCACTACCCCGAATGAGCCATTACCCCGAATAATATGAGATACAGTGCAGTACCTAGTTTTTACAGGCAAAAAATGTTGACGGTACTCTTATGAAAAATGTGTGCGTTTCTAATGTAAACTGGTGATAAATGGTGCGTAAAATTTGTCTGCAAAATTTTCATCGTATATAACTTAGCATTCCTTTTGAAATATAGTGTTGCCAATTATCTTCTTCTTCTTCTTCTTAGCACTTTCACAGTTATTGACTGAGAGCTTTCCTGGTCAATTAACCATTTTTTGTATTTCTGCCTCTATGGCTTTGTATGGGAATTGTATATGCAAGAAGATCATCGGTTGGAGGAATTCGTACTCATCACCCACAATTTAGCCTTGCTAAACAGCTGCGCGCTCACCGCTATTTGGGCTCCTTGGTGCTGATCATACTTCTATTTTGTTTTTTACATATATTTTGCGTTCTTATGAACAAAGGCTTATAGTACAATAGACCATTTCCGTGAAATTTTTTTATTGGCTTATATGGTTTCTGTCAATTTACTGAATAAACTTTCCTAAGGAACCGATATGTTTTGAAGCCTCTAAGTATTGGAAAACAACGAAAAACTGGCGGCGCGTTAGTTTACCCCTCGGTCTCCTACAATTTATTTCTCTCCGATTTTTATTCGACCCCATTTTTCCCTATGATTTTTTCTCCACATCGTGGTGAATATTGATCAGCTGGTTTGGATCAATCATGACAGATAGAAGCGCTCAGGCAGACGTCGCGGAAAATTCTCCGTCTCTATCCCTCTTCCATTAGCCTCAATTGACTGTCTTGCTCTTGACGTTCCTGCTGGAAACGTTTAGATTTGTTTATATGGAGTTGACATTCACTGCGGGAAATGTTGACATTTTTTATATGGAGAATCGATGTTATGCCAGACGTGCAACGATCTACCTTTATTTATGTTTTCATCCGTTATCATTGCTGTTCTATTTGCTCAAAATATGTTTTTTTGTCATCATCTGATCACAAGCAGCAGCTTCACCAAGAGGAAAGAAGATAAGAAGCTGTGAACCTGTGCAGTCACCACTTTATTAATATTTTTTGGTTGCCGTTTTGGTTTGATGATAGTGAAAGGGAAAGATCACGAAGAAACATTTCGCAACCATCGCCTGGAACTGCTGTGATGCTTCTCACGCTAAGATCAGATTACCCATAAATAGGTAGTTGATTTACCCATTTATGAGTTTTAGATATAAAACGCATAATATGAGTAAAATATACCAATAAAAATTAGTGAATTTCACCCATATTATTGGTTAAGTGGATTCACCCAAATGTGGGTAGTTGCGATTACCCATATTTGGATGAAAAATTTAATTGTTGACAGTCATAGTGCGACGAACAAGGCAGAGTTCCTTTTTTAAACAGAATCTAATAAATTAATTTAAGACCCTGAAGAAAATCATTGATTTCTGTCGGAGGTGAGTAGGTTTAGCCATGTGCAAATGCGTTCCAAGGGACCATCGAGTTAGCCATGAAAACCAACTTTTACTATGGTTCTCTAACTCGATATCGAGATACGGAATATCGAGTAAGGGAGAGTTAACTGTATGTATTGTATACTTTCAGTTTTCTCACTTATGTGAAGATGCTGCCCCAATATTTTTCGTCACGACGCCGAAACAGCTGGAGATGTCGGGTCTGCTAAAAGGCTAGGTGAAATTCAAAACTGGGAGACAGCAACTCCATAGAAAAATGGCATTTCTGTACAGAATCGTCTGGTTGTGGCAGGTTTTGTTTATTTAAAATGCGATGTGTCACGATACACTTTATAACTTTTTGCTGACAGTGTTATTAGTTCAAATTATTATACCTTTTTTATGAATAAAGTTTGATTTGTATGTTACTGATAAAATTAATTTTTGTTTTAATCATCATGAAAATCAATTAAGAAAATGAAAAAGTCTACTGAACTACTCATTTTTGCGTATTTTTCGAATACTTGCTTCCGTGCTAGAATACCCATATATGGGTATTGGCATTTAACCTATTTATGGGTAAACCCACTTTACCCATAAAATGAGTGTGTGCACTTTTTGGCGATTATGGGTAAACTTTACCCATATTTGGGTAGACTGTTCTTAGCGTGCTTGAATATTTATAAAAGGAGTTCTGCTCTCTTCCGGTTTTATGGTCGATGGCGATGAGGATTTCACGGCGTAATACAACAGTATACTGTTTTTGAAGCTGGTTTATCCCAACTGGAAAACCGGAAGACTGCAAGAGGTCCTCGATTGGCACATCCATCTTTTGGTTTAGATTCCCCCAGCTTCCATGGGTATCAAGTGGCGAGAACAAAATGTCGGGAGGAGAAATCTTCGTCTCTACCACAATTTTGCCGGAGAGCAGAACCATTTTTATGAACAATAGTGGAGCACCGCAGCAGCTGTGGGCGGGGAGATAAAGAGGATTTTTGTTTTGCTAGTGAAGAATTTCGTGGTGACGGAGGACCATCAGATTGTAGAACTGCGAAAATTACATTTATTCAGGGAGATTTATTAGAGGAGTAAATCAAATGGGGAAGCGATTATGGTCCCAGTAAATAAACGGGGATGCGGCCTTATAGTTCCGGCGATCGTTTGGTCACATAAATACTTCTGAGCTTGCCACAAATTTCTTCGCAATGTTCTGGATTTATTCAGGTGTCGAAGATAATGGATGCGTGTCGCTATTTCTCTCTTTTATTCTTTCACTGTGCTTGTGCAGAGCGAATAGTGACGTCACTAGTTGCTCAGCATAAGCATAGTGGAAGAATAAAAAAGAAAACTATTGGCACGTATCCATGGTCTTCGTCACCTGAGCTGATCCAGAACATGAATTTCTCCGTTTCTATCGTGTATCAGATTTGACACTGACATTTCATTATGTCTACAAACACTCAACGCAGGGGTGAGATCGGAATTTGTGGAAAAATCTCCACTTTGTATACCCACAGGGTTGAAACAACTGTGCCGCACGACAGTTTCCACATAAAAAAGTGGTGAATATCCAAGTTTTCAAAAAATTATAATAAAATAAGGAGTTCATATAAATTAGTTCTAAAAGCGTCAATAATCATTAAAAATAATCGACTTTCGAAGAAAAATATAAAAATAGGGGGTAGGATCTGACGGAAATGGTCTATTCACATCATATTTGCAAGCATTTTATCAGAAGTTTGCCCTTCTTTCTTAAATAGGCTATTCTTTTAAGCTATCGTTGGAAAAGCTAATTTGGAACAGCTTTTTGTTTTTGAGAGTAGTTTATTCTTAAGGTGATAAAAAACGAAGCCAAACTTTAAATTATCAAGTAAACAAGTCTGAAGAATCTGACAACCGTTCGCGTTGAAAATTGATCAAACTGCTTGTTTGCTAATGGTGACAAATGGATCAAATGTTCAACTCGGAGCGCTGTTCTCAAGACTTGGGCTCTTGAAAATTCGAGGTGTGGCTTCGTTTTATGATCATCGAAAAGTTTTCATTGAAGTAATTCTGCCATTATTTTTTTGTCGAATTTTTTCCTTCTTTTATATCATCCTCTCTTTCATTGAACTGCTCACTACTTTTCTGTCATCAAAATTTCTCCATTGTCTTAAATCATAAACAGGTAATTTTTGTTATTTTATCGAAAATCAGCCATAAACCAACGAAGCTTTTTACTGTTATGGCGATCATAAGGTGTTTCAACGCTGTGTAGACGCCTGTACAAGTGTATTAGCATTTCTATGCAATAGCGGAACAATTGTTAATCAGGTTAGTCTTCAAACAGGTCCCAAGGAACAACACTTGCAGCGATAATATCAGGCCATCGTTTAAAACCAAAATATTCTGGAAGATCCTAATGCCGGTAGACCGGCATCTATGAAAATATGAGTGAAGGAAGTGGGTAGCAGCATCCAAAAGGAGACTTAACTTCATCCCAATTTTGCAACGTATACCTATGCTGCCCATAACTGTATATTTGTCACATTCGACATTTTTGTCATTTTCGAGTTAATACCGTGAGTCATCAAATGATCAACACTTTCGATCAACTTCTGAAATCTGTGAGATTGTTCTAGAAAATTCGTAAAAAAAATACCAAGTTGTTTTGTCACATTGCTAAATATAACCGCATAACAGTCGCATTGAGATTATACATGAGCTTTGTAATGTAGTAACAATCAAATTTCTATTAAAATTATTTTCTGGCTTTTAACCCAATATGCAATATTAGCTGTAGAAAATTTCAGCCTCAAATAAGCTATTTTGAGTTCTTAGTAATTTTTAGAAATTTTGTTTTCTTCCCATACTGCCATGAAATGCACACTTAGTATTCCATTTACTCAATGTCTACTTTTGTCGAAAGTTACAAATATGCAGTTATGGGCAATATAGCTAAAAATACATTTTTAAGCAAAAGTTTAAGGAACTGCACAATTATCTTCCCACCATCTAATCAGAGTTAATTTCAAAATGTTATGCATTCGGGGTAGTGGCGTTCCGGGTCATGCCATGTATGTGCAACTTTTTTCGGTGCACAGTGAAATAATCGAGCTTATAATTCATTGATCTGTGAACCGTACATAACTCCACGACGATCTTAGAATTCAGGAAAGGGCGAGAACTCGGTACGATGGGCAAGATATGTTACAAGGATACCGGACAAAAACGCTGCAAAATGGTGTTCGTTTCAGATCCGGTCGGTCAACAATAACAGGATAATCAAGAAAACATTTAAAAAAAGTCCGAATAAATATTCACAAGGTATAAAACATTGACAATGCAAACATTGTATGAATTTTTCCCATGTCGTGGAAAGTTATTGGGCAGCATCACAAAACTATCGAATCGTCATGTTTTATAAAAATCTTATGATTTGTTTTGCCTAAAATTGTTGTTTTATTTAAATAATTGATAAAAGGTCTTATTTTCACGACTTTTATTTTTTAATAATGGTTTGTATATTTTACAACATAAAAAAATAAAATAAATATTTGGAAACGTGAATAGACATAGAACGCACATATTTCAATACGTACCAATGACAAGTTCACAACATAATCTCTAAAAAAATATTTTCCGTCGTATTTCAAATGAATTTGCAGTACAAAACAATTGCATTCTTCAATTGCTAAAAAAAACTACTTTCAAGCCAGCTTTAAACTGGTAAGAAGCTAAAAACATATTACAAAAGCTAATTTTTACTTCTTTACGATCTTCATAGATTGCGTTTTTAATAAAAATTACTTTTTAGTTACAGGTATTAATGTGATCCTTCTGCATAACGTTCATATAACAGTAAGAATAGAAAACTACAGTTTTTATTACATAACTTATCAATCATCGCAATACCTAGTAGTTACATCGTTCATGTAAATCAACTTAAAAATCGAGCATTCGTAACTGATAGTTCCATTTAAAAGGAAGTTGAAAGTTTAAGTCTCATACTACAAACTGAAAATAGTGAATAGCATGTTTCGCTGAAATTTGTTATACAGTCATTTCTCCCTTACTCGATATTGAAGGGACCATCGAGTTAGGGAGGTATCGAGTTACAGAACACAGAATCAATGCAACTGCGATCCAAGGGACCATCGAGGTAGCCATGAAAAACAACTTTTACTATGGTTCTCTAACTCGATATCGATAACGAAATATCGAGTAAGGGAGAGATGACTGTATGTGTGTTATTGTTTCAAGCTTTGCTCTGCAATCCTTCTAAATTATGTTTATCATTGGAAAAACGTTCCATAACATCACAGTGGACGATAATCTGTAGAATCAGTTTGAAATTTATAAAGAAAAATCATTTCATTGTCAAATTGTGAAAATGTCCAAAGTAGCCCCTTTTTTGTCTTAAAGGACACGCTTTTTCGTTATTCAAGCATTTTTGTTATTCCTTGATGGATTTGCCTCATATTTTGCACATTTGTTACGTACATATACAACTTAAATATATGCAACAATTATCAATATCTATCCATAATTTTAAGAGTTACAAATACTCAAAGTTGAAGAATGTGAAATAATGTCAAAAGGAGCCCCGTTTGACGGTACTGTGATACTGATTGACACAACTGCCAAGACATACCTACAAACAAAATACATATCCATCAATCAATCCACCCAAACCCATCTGTTCCACATTCTTTGAACTATTTCGGAAAATATGTGTTCATTTACATTAGCTCGTTTTCGCTGACGTATGAAGCATGCATAACATGGACATCTACCTATTGAAAACTTCAGACAGTTGATGATTGTTCTTATTTCCAATGGCGTAATAATATACAATCACTGACAAACAGACGAAGACCTTAGGGATCGTTCAAATATTACGTAACGCATCAGGGGGAGGGAGGGGGTCTTACATAGTGTTACGGTTCATACAAAAATTTGAAATTTTACATGCAAAAGCTGTTACGTGGGGGAGGGAGGGGATCAAAAATTGGAAAATTTTGCGTTACGTATTATTTGAATGAACCCTTAGTACAAATTCCATAAAAATCCGTTCACACCATAATCACAGACTAAATACTTTTCCTTATAATCTATCTCCCAGTTCACACCACCTTCACATGTTGCACGTTGGGAATTTTGACAGCACTACGTCTGTTTGTCTGTGCCATAATCATCTGGTGATAATGTTGCACGAGGTTTGTGTAACAAGATCTGCATAAATCTCTAGTGCGAAACGTCAAACACGAAAAAAGGTTGCACGCGCCTCTAGGGGTGCGGTTTGTAACACATAGAATTTGAATTGATCGTTAGTGAGTGGTTGATAAAAAATTTCTTCAGTGTTACGTCTGCATGTCTGTGATAGCATTTTGCGTAACTCCACCACAAACTTGTTGACCCACAGGAGTCACCTGATCGGAATCGGAACCTGCAAACATATGACCACAAGGATCAGCTGAAACAATGTTGTCAAGCGTAGCATTCAGCGCGTGAAAAGTGCAACATTGCGCAAGATTTCTATCTCCTCGCGGTCGTGTTTGCTTGTTGGAGACATTGCCTTTGAAGAGTTCCACGTTGGCAGAATCGCGTGTCCACAGACCGGGGCGGTTCGCGTCCTGCTATTTTCAATTTCAAGTCTAATTTTATCTCGTGAACGTCAAAGCGTTATCAAGCCGCCGTACGGCTCTCGTACGGTAGTTTTGCCTTTTTCCTTCTTTTCGAAGGAAAAATGCAAATGGGAAAAGATATAACACGGCGTACTTGGCCTAAAAGAATCGGAAAACTGTAGGATCAACACTCGTAGAAAAAATCATACCAACAGACAAACTAGTAAGTTTCATAGAATTCTATGTAGATTTTATTTCTTATATTTCACAAACCTGTGATATGTTCTTGATTAGGTTTGAAAACTGTTTGAAAACCATCTCACCATGAAACCAGAGAAATATTTTAAATAGCGCAAACCATCTTTTACGACAATTTTTCTCAGAGTGGATATGATTCTGATTTCAGGCAACCGACCAAGTATTGCGAATAACAGTGCAACCATATTACTCGGCGTATCAGTACCAACGACCTGTGGGGGTGTCGCGTTGACACTGAAAAGATTGAATTTATGTCTCATTTTACATACATAACGAACCGTGAATCGTTTCAGAATAGCTTCGTTGGCATCAACCATGGGTAATACAAGTGCAGAAGTGAAAAATAAACTAGTACAACAGGGCAGTCAAGCCAAATGTAACAAATATAAAAAAAGGCCTTTATCCACTCATCAACAGGAAATCAAAACTTTGTCTTAAGAATTACTAATAATTTTAGACGGAAATCGATCCTATTATTATTATTAATTGCACGATTATAATTAAGTGAAAACAACTCACCTGTAAAAAAAATCAGTGTGCATCGTACCTTCGTGCGTACACGAATTCTCTTTGCTGTTGGAAGTTTTTTTAAACTACCTAAAGTAATAAAACAGTACTTTTTAGTGAGGCTAGAAAAATAGTACTTTTCATTGCTAAAATTAAAAACGGTGCCTTTCAGTACTGTTTTGTCTACGATTGATCCCTTTACGATCCTTGTTTGGACCAGTGCTTTCGATTTTTCGTTGGAACCGTTGGCGAAAGCTAGCGGTCAGTGGCGTAGCTAGGGGGTTTTCGGGGCCCCTTCCAAATAGGGTTATGTGCCATTCGACTAGTCAATAAATCGAAAAAATAATATACTTTTAATCAACATTATTATTTGGAGTCGAAAATAATTGACTTTGTATTCATCTATTATTGAAATCGTTTTTAATTTTTATTTAGTAGTCACAGTGTCAATTAATGGAGAGTTGTATACCGAACCGATACAACCACTTCAGGGCTGATAGCGGATAAGTGTTACAAAAACTTCAGAGACCTCATGCTAGAATAATGAAACTAAGATGAGACTGAACAGGAACCACATTTCGATAAGGATTCCTCAAACAATCTGACCAGACAACTCTCAAAGCATCTTTCTAAAAGATTCAGTGGGATTTTTTTCATCAGAATGTAAGGCCGGAACAAATTTGAAATTTTACTTTTGTCTCCCCCCCCTTCAAAATTTTCAAAAAGTCAGAAGGGGAAAATAAAAAAAATATCTTATTCTCAGTGTTGATTTTCATTATGTTCCGTGTTTTTTGTTAGTTTTGTTTTTCATCTTTACTGTATTACATGAGATAACATCTCGCTGAACATTACTAAAGGACCTATGTACAAATGAGAGATTCTCTCCTCTCTCGTTCTCTTTTCATTATAACAGTGGAATACTAAAGATTTTGGGAAGTTTTTCACTATAAATCGAAAGTCAATTTCCTTGACTAGCGTTTCATACAAAAAAAGCAATAGAACAGATTAATGTGACACAGTTTTTAATGAAAGAGAAAGTAAACAAAGAGAGCCTCTCAATGTTAGATAGGTCCTTTAGTAATGTTACGCGAGACATGTGTTATTGGATTACAAGTCCTCAATTTGTTTGTTTTAGTGTAACAGTGTGGCCTATGAAAACAGATTTTGTTTATGATTAACATGGATTCTTCTTCTTCTTGGCATTACGTCCCCACTGGAACAGAGCCTGCTTCTCAGCTTAGTGTTCTTATGGAGCACTTCCACAGTTATTAACTGAGAGCTTTCAGTGCCAAAGTTGCTATTTTCGCATTCGTATATCATGTGACAGGTACGATGACCTTTAACGCCCAGGGAAGTCAAAGAAATGTCCATAAAGAAAAGACCGGGAATATTACATACATGTTGGACCAAATTAAAATAATCTAAATATGATTTCAAGTTGCACATAAGTGCAACATTTTCGCAGTCTTCTTAAAATTGTTAATAGCTAGAGTACAATTTGAAAGCCGTTTTATGAAAAATGTTATGCGATCGATGTTAAGAATAAAAAAAATGTCGTGTTTATTATTCAAACATTTTGATTTGACGGATATATGAATTGAAAAATGACGACTTTTCCTGAATTTCCATTTTATTATTTTTTGTCCCCCCCCTTGACACATTTTGGTGGAAAGTGACAAAAGAAGATTTTAAGATTTGTTCCGGCCTAATTTAGGTATTTAATAAATGTTTGCTTCAACTTTAAATACGAAGATTTCTTTCCAGACTACTCAAGGAATTCCTCCAGAATTTTCGTTCAAGGTACCTACTTAGCACTTTTTCAATGATACCCACTGATTTTGTTCCACAGATTATCTTAAAAAGTTTCCCAACTGTGTCCACGAAGATGTAGAGAATATTTTTAAGGTTTTTATTGGAGGGGATCCCTTAAAAAAAAACTAGATATATTTCGGAACGAAATCGTAAAGATATCACTGATGAAATACATGATATGATAAATTCCTACAAGAGAGAAGTCTTTAAAAGAACTCCGGATTTCTTCTGGACTTTCGAGAAAGTCTTGGATGGGTCTTCAGAGATAATAATAATGAAATAATTGGAAAATTAGTAAATCAAAATTTGCTAGAGGAAACTTTTGGAAAATATAGAGTGGAACTGTAAGGAATAATTGCTGTATGATTTTGTGGTTTTAAACACTACATAAATTATCAAATTTAAGAATCTAAGAAGAATTTACTTCAAAATAATTCAAGAAATTTTTGAAAGTAATCATTTTTTATGAAGAAATTAATAAGGAACTTATGAGAATCCTTGGAAGAATTGAAAGAGCAATTTCAGGGATAATCAGTGGGGTAATTATTGAAAGATAGGTTCCGAAAACGGCTAGAAGTGTTTCTGAAAAATTGCCATGAGAGACTTTCGAGGAATTCTTTTATGATTTTACGAAATAATTAACACGAATTACACCAATCGTGGAATTAACCTTTGTTATTTTCGTGGAAAAAATCTGTAGGAAATAGGTGTCTCAGTTAAATACCTAGAGAAATAGTTTCTAACATTTCTGAAAAAAAAATTCGTTGTCATCTTGTTGTTGGACTGCTGAAGGATTTTCTGGAGCAAATTATGAAAGATTTCCTCTCAGAATATCTTAAGAAATCATTTCAAATTACTGGGAGAATTGCTAGAGGAATCTCCATAAGAATTCTTGGGGGGATCTCTGAAGAAGTCTTTGTACGTATACCTGAAGAAAGCTCTGAATGAATCTCTAGAAGAATTCTTGAAGATGAAAATCAATTAACCTATGGACTCGTCGCGTAGTAATATCTGTTGCCAAAAGAATTTACATCAAGATTCATTACATTTCGAAAATGGAACAATAAACTTTAGATAGATAATATGTTTTGCTTTTCTACGCAGACTTTAAAGACCTTTGTTCACCTATATTCGCGTCATCGAAATATGCTTTGGTACTTTTCAAGACTGTGTACAAAAATGCATTTCGGCTTAATTCAGGATATGGCTCATATTAAAATGTTTCCAAACCAGTTCATGGCTTCCTCAGGCTCAAGTTATAGAGGCCCCCCTGATGTTCAATTATTAACAGAACAATGTATGTTTGAATCCTAAACCACAATGTTCTGAGTGCTGTCCTATAGTGTTGAAAAAAACGCTGCCCTTATCAATATACTATATGGTATAGGAGCCCCTACTTATTACCAATTCAGGGCCCCTCCAAACCTGCTTTTCCTTGCCACTATAAATTTTAAATTGTGAAATACTCAATTTCTAATGCTCTGAGAAATTTTCACCATGATCTCGGGGCCCGGTGCGGACCGCACCCACCGCACCCCCTAGCTACGCTACTGAGCGGTGGTAATCCTTCTTGGACACCGTCTTGAGAAATTGAGCTCTTTGATTCAAGTGAGGAACAAGAGAGTGCCGCCCATCGTGGTCAGTTGTTCCGAATTTGGGGGATTTAGGCAGGAGATCTTGAACTCCATCAGGGGAATCAAGGTTTCCTCCCAAATCGCAAAGAAAGGAGACTGTCACGTTTTGACGGAAACTCTTAAGATCGCGAATTTCTTCTCCAACATCTTGAAGAGAAGAAGCACAAGTTTTTTACTTATGACGACAAAACTGAACGTTTGTTCAAAGTCGTCTTGAAAAGTCTCTCAAGTGACTATAAGTCACCTGAAGAGATCAAAAATGGAATAAATGATTTACTTGGATGTTCCCCAGTCCAAGTAATCATTATGAAAAAGAGAACCCAATCTGGCATTGTTTGGAAAGGGCTTTCTCAAGAATATTATTTAATTCACTTTAACAAAAAAGAACTAAATAATATTAAAGCTTTAGAAAAAGCAAAACTTATGTTCGATGTCCGTGTGACATGGGAACATTTCCAGAAACCTGGAGGAAATTACGAGAACCCCACTTAGTGCCGTCGGTGCCAAAAGTGGGGTCATGGAACAAAAAATTGCCGCATGGATGCTAAATGCATGATTTACGGAGGTTCTTCTCACGCCAAGGTCGTCTGTCCAGTGAAGGAAGAAGCCGATAAGTTCTTAAGCGCCAATTGCAAGGGCAATCATAAGTCAAATTTTTGGGCTTGCCCTTCGCGTCGGCGAGTCGTCGAGGCTCGTGGCAGGCAGATGAACTATAATGCCCATTACGATAACGGTCATTTCCGGAATTCCCCTGGTAGAGTTTCAAACAGTGCGAAGAGTTGTTTAATTTTATTACAGCTAATAACGTGCATATAGCAGTTATTACTGGAACATATTTAAAACCTGGATCAAAACTAAAAAAAAGATTAATTAACTCATTACACGTGGTAGAGATGGACAAATTACACAGCGTAACAATAATGACATTTTTGCGTGTCTCAAGGATCAAATTATGTGTTTCTAGTAGATTTTGGGTTGCTGAATCTGGTGCCATTCCCAGATATGTTCCAGCACGTCACAATTTTTAGCTATAGGTCGCCAAAGTTGGATAAAACACTGGTTTTATTAATGTTTACATGAAATTTAAGGTACAATTTATCATACTTTTTTGTAAACTTATCCACCAAACATGCAAAATAGAACTTGAACTTTTATTTCAGACATAATTTGATTGAAATTGCGCGATTAAATTTCGGATAAACCGATTTTTTTAACATGCTTGCAGTCTCCATATAAAATTCTTCGTTTCTTCTATATGGCAAAATACAACAATTCTCTAAACCATAAAAAAATAACTTTTCCGTATCGAAAGTAATACAAACTTTGATGATAAGTATTGTTATACACATAAAGTTTGAATTCTGTAGCAAATTAAGCCAATATATTACCTTACAAGCTAGCAAACTTGCATGCAAGTTGGGTGAAATAGTCATTTTTTGCATTTTTAACAGTCAATATCTCAAAAACTAGACGTGCTATGATATTTCTGAAAACGGCAATGGATTCAGCAACCCTTAAATAAGTGAATAGCGGTATTTTGGTGCTGGAGACAAAAACGTGTTCCGCAGTGTTATGGGTGAAATTATGAATAAAATCCACGTGCTCGGCTGGGATTTGAATCCAGGACTCTTGTATGCTAGACGAGCACTTTACCAACTAAGCCACCGAGCCACTTGGTGACCCAATAACTGAATTGGTTACAAGTTTAGAATTCAAATCCCTACAGACCACGCGGACCCCTTTCATAACCAATATCCATCCATCTCTTGTTCCTACACACGCGGAGCGAGCGAGTGCGATTTATTTAGTGTTGAAACTGTTTGTCAAAATCGTTATCGGAGATCTCAACGCTCAGGTTGGCCAGGAGGAGGAATTTAGACCGATTATAGGGAAGTTCAGCGCACACCAGCTTACGAACGAAAACGGCCTTAGACTGATTGATTTCGCCGCCTCCAAAAACATGGCTATACGTAGTACCTACTTCCAGCACAGCCTCCCGTATCGGTACACCTGGAGATCACCCCAACAGACTGAATCACAAATCGACCACGTTTTGATTGATGGAAGGCACTTCTCGGACATTATCGACGTCAGAACCTATCGCGGCGCAAACATCGATTCGGACCACTACCTTGTGACGGTTAAAGTGCGCCAACGACTCTCCGTTGTGAACAACATTCGGTACCGACGCCCGCCCCGGTACAATCTGGAGCGACTCAAGCAACCCGAAGTCGCAACTGAATACGCGCAAAGCCTTGAGGCAGCGTTGCCGGAAGAGGGAGAGCTCACCGAAGCCCCTCTTGAGGACTGCTGGAGTAGTCTCAAAGCAGCCATAAACAACGCAGCGGAAGGTGCCATTGGGTTCGTGGAAGCAAATCGACGGAACGGTTGGTTCGACGAGGAGTGTCAGACGGTTTTGGACGAGAAGAATGCAGCGCGGGCGATGATGCTGCAGCAAGGCACCCGTCAAAACGTGGAACGATACAAACAGAAGCGAAGACAGCAAACCCATCTATTCCGGGATAAAAAGCGCCGCCTGGAAGAGTTGGAGTGCGAAGAGATGGAGCAGTTGTATCGTTCTCAAGAAACACGTAAGTTCTACAAGAAACTAAATGCATCCCGCAAAGGCTTTGAGCCGCGAGCCGAAATGTGCCGGGATAAGGATGGTGGTATCTTGACGGACGAACGTGAGGTGATTGAAAGGTGGAAGCAGCACTACGATGAACACCTAAACGGCGCGGAGGAGGAAGATCAAGACAGCAGGAGGAATGGCTTCATCAGTACGGCGGATGAGGGAGAAGTGCCAACTCCCACAATAGGTGAAGTTAAGGATGCTATCAAACAGCTCAAGAACAACAAAGCAGCTGGAAAGGATGGTATTGGAGCGGAACTTATTAAAATGGGCCCGGACAGGTTGGCCACTTGTCTGCACCGATTGATAGCCAGGATCTGGGATACAGAACAGCTACCGGAGGAGTGGAAGGAGGGAATAATATACCCAATATACAAAAAGGGTGACAAGTTAGAATGTGAGAACTATCGAGCGATCACCATTCTTAATGCAGCCTATAAAGTGCTTTCCCAGATCATCTTCCGCCGTCTATCGCCACTGGCAAGCAGATTTGTTGGAAGTTATCAAGCCGGATTTGTGGACGGTCGATCGACGACAGACCAAATCTTTATGTTGCGGCAGATCCTCCAAAAGTGTCGCGAATATCAAGTCCCTACGCACCACCTATTTATCGATTTCAAAGCGGCCTATGATACCATCGACCGCGAAGAGCTATGGAAGATTATGGACGAGAACGGTTTTCCCGGGAAACTGACTAGACTGATCAAAGCTACGATGGATAGTGTGCAGTGCTGTGTGAAGATATCGGGTGCTTTATCGGACCCGTTTGAAACACGCAAAGGACTTCGACAAGGCGATGGTCTTTCTTGCCTCCTGTTCAATATTGCGCTAGAAGGTGTTATGAAACGGGCGGGCTTCAACATGCGGGGCACGATCTTCAATAAATCCAGCCAGTTCATTTGTTTCGCTGACGACGTGGACATTGTCGGAAGAACGTTCCAGGTGGTTGCTGAACAGTATACCAGGCTGAAACGTGAAGCAGATCGGGTTGGATTGAAGGTAAATACGTCGAAGACGAAATATCTGCTGGCTGGAGGAACCGAGCGCGATAGAGCTCGCATAGGCAGACGCGTGACGATCGACGGGGATGAGTTCGAGGTGGTGGACGAATTCGTCTACCTCGGATCATTGATAACGTCGGATAACAACTGCAGCAGAGAAATTCGAAGACGTATCATCGCCGGAAGTCGTGCTTACTATGGACTCCACAAGACCTTGCGGTCTGGTAAACTTCACTTCCGTACTAAGTGTACTATGTACAAGACGCTAATAAGACCGGTAGTCCTCTACGGGCATGAGACGTGGACAATGCTCGAAGAGGACCTGCAAGCGCTAGGAGTTTTTGAACGACGTGTGCTTAGGACGATCTTCGGCGGAGTATGTGAGAACGGCGTATGGAGGAGAAGAATGAACCACGAGCTTGCGCAACTCTACGGTGAACCCAGTATCACGAAAGTCGCCAAAGCTGGAAGGGTACGATGGGCGGGACACGTTGTGAGAATGCCGGACAACAATCCTGCAAAAATGGTGTTCAACTCAAATCCGGCCGGTACAAGACGAAGGGGAGCGCAACGAGCTAGGTGGTTTGACCAAGTGGAGCAGGATCTTGGAAGTGTGGGGCGATCGAGGAATTGGAGGTTAGCAGCCATGGACCGAGTTAGTTGGCGTAACATTGGGGCGCAGGTCATGTCTTGAAGGACGTAGCGCCAGCAAAAGTAAAGTAAGTAAGTGAAACTGTTTGCCTTTCGTACCTACATCGCTTCCACAACAACTGTATTGTGGAAGAGTAAAGATGTGGGAAGGCCCAATGAATGGATATTGGTTATGAAAGGGGTCCGCGTGGTCTGTAGGGATTTGAATTCTAAACTTGTAACCAATTCAGTTATTGGGTCACCAAGTGGCTCGGTAGCTTAGTTGGTGAAGCGCTCGTCTAGCATACAAGAGTCCTGGGTTCAAATCCCAGCCGAGCACGTGGATTTTTTTCACAATTTCACCCATAATTTGTCCATCTTTACCACGCGTAATGAGTTAATTAATTTAATAACCATGCGGATTGGATTACCGAACAGCTCAATATAAGTGTCAGTTTAAAAAAAGATCCTAACTTTTTTGTTTATCGTAATGATCGTCTTGATTGGGCATATGGGGGAGTTGCAATCATCATTCATAGGCGTATAAAACATCAACTGTTTTCGTCATGAAACTAAAGTTTTTGAAACTTTAGGTGTGTCTGTTGAAACACAGCTTGGTAAATATACTTTCATAGCTGCCTATTTGCCTTTTCAATGCTCTGGACAGTAAGTTAATTTGCTCCAAACTGACTTGCGAAAATTGACTCGCAAAAGTCAAAAAGTTTTGTCATTGGTGACTTTAATGCCAAACATCGGTCATGGAATAATTCTCAAAGTAATTCCAATGGCAGAATTTTATTTGATGAGTGCTCTTCAGGATATTTCTCAATTCAATACCCTGATACATGTTTTTCCTCTTCTAGAAATCCATCGTCGATTGATTTGGTCTTAATCGACTCTAGTGATCTTTGTAGCCAACAGATTACTCATGCTGATTTTGATTCTGATCATGTCCCTGTTACATTTCAAATATCCCAAGAAACGATTCTCAATCCTATCAGCTCCACTTTTAATTATTTTCGAGCCGACTGGAATATATATATGAAACGTATATTGACTCTAATCTTGAGGTTAACACTTCTTTACAAACAAAACTTGATATTGACAATGCTCTTGAAACTTTAACAAATTCCATTTTTGAAGCCAGGAGCATTGAAATTCCAAAATGTGAAGTAAAATTTGAAACCGTGATTATAGACGATGATCTTGATCCGTCTTAAAAACGTGAGTAGAAGGCAATTTCAACGCACTCGCGTTCCTGCTGTGAAAATTATATGGTAGGATTAGCAGAAAGAAATCAAGAAACGTTTTTCACAATTAGGAAACAAAAAATAATGAAAATAAATTTTCTCAATTGGACCCTAGCTCTAAGCCCTTTTGGAAATTGTCTAAAATTTTGAAAAAAAAAAACCTCAGAAGCCAATACCGGCATTGAAAGAGGAACACAAATTGTTACTAACTAATTGAGAAAAAGCTCAAAAACATGCTATGCTGTTTGAAAGCGCTCACAATTTTAATTTAGAACTTACTAGTCCAATTAAAAATCAAGTTATTCAGGACTTCGAAAGTATTCTCAATCAAGAGAACATCTTCGAAAATTCCTGGGAGACTTGTTTGGATGAAGTGGGAACTATTATTAAAAAAATCAAAAATATGAAAGCTCCTGGCGATGATGTAATTTTCTACATCCTCATCAAGAAACTTCCTGAAAGTAGCTTATCATTTTTAGTTGATATATTTAACAAATGTTATCAATTAGCATATTTGCCTGACAAATGGAAAAATGCTAAGGTTGTTCCAATTTTGAAACCAGACAAAAATCAGGCAGAAGCTTCGTCCAATCAGTTTGCGTTCCTCCATCAGTAAACTTTTTGAAAAGGTTATTTTGAACAGAATGATGGTCCACATCAACAAAAATTCAATTTTTGCTAATAAATAGTTCGGATTCCGCCATGGCCATTTGACCACTCATCAACTTTTACGAGTAACAAATTTGATCCGTTCCAACAAATCTGAAGGCTATTCTACTGGTGTTGCTCTTCTAGACATAGAAAAAGCATTCGACAGTGTTTGGCATGAAGGTTTGATTTTAAAATTAAAAAACTTTAATTTTCCAACATTCATTGTTAGAATGATTCAAAGTTATCTGTCAAATCGTATACTTCAGGTTAATTATCAGAAGTTCAGGTCTGAAAAACTTCCTGTAAGAGCTGGTGTTCCTCAAGGCAGCATTTTGGGATCAATATTATACAATATTTTTACATCTGACTTACCTGAGTTACCTCAGGGATGTCAAAAATCCTTGTTTGCGGATGATACAGGCGATTAGAGGGGTTCCAATAAATTGGTCAGATGAAGTTAGGTATCTAGGGCTCATGATAGATAAGAATTCAACTTCCAAAAATCACATTGAGGGCATTCAAGCCAAATGTAATAAATATGTAAAATGTCTCTATCCTCTTATTAATAGAAAATCAAAACTTCATCTTAAGAACAAGCTTTTGATATTCAAACAAATTTTCAGGCCAGCCATGTTGTATGCTGTACCAATAAGGGCTAGCTGTTGTAATACCAGGAAGAAAGCTCTGCAGAGAATTCAAAATAAAATTTTGAAAATGATTCTGAAGCTTCCTCTCTGGTTTAGTATTAATGAGTTACATAGAATATCCAATGTTGAAACATTGGAACAAATGTCAAGTTAAATAAATAATAATTTCAGACAAAAATCGTTACAATCTTCTATTGCCACGATTAATGCGTTATATATTTAGGTTAAGTTAGGTTGAGTAAATTGAAAACGTGTTTTTTTTTCTCTTATAAGCAGGTTAAATCAACTCACCTGTAAAAAATCTGAACTGCTACGGCAAATAAAATGTAATATGTTATTAACAAAATGTTAATAAAATCTTAAATTTGTTTTACAAAATTAGGATGACAGTGTTGTGTAATAACACAGAACACCTAGATAAGAAATGAATGTAATGTTTGGAATGATACTAATAAAAATTAAAAAAAAAAAAACTTTCACGTTCAAGTGCGTGCGTTTGTAGTATATATGAGATGGATGGATATGGGTTACAAAAAGGGTCTGCGTGGTCTGCGGGTTTAGCATACAAAAGTCCTGGGATCGAATCCCAGCTGAGCACGTGCATTTTTTCATAGTTTCACTCATTATTTATCCATCTTTACCACGAGTAATTAATTGATTAATTTAAAAACCATGCGGATTGGATTACCGAATAGCTAAATATTTTTGTCAAAAACTATCAATACGTCAAACAAAAGCTTTGAATACACGTTTTACAGGAAATATATAACATATATAACGGCACCAGTATTTGCTATCTTTTTAATTTCAGTTCCTGAATTAGCCACCTACATTGGTTTCGTATGGAAGGTGGCGAATTCAGATTATATTTTAGTCGTTCAAGTGAATTACCCTATTGGTTACACTAGTATACAAGTTCTAATTTAGAACTATATTGAGCAGATGGATCCATCAACACGGTTGACCAGGAGCACAAATAAGGACGCTCATCACCACGTACCGTTTAATTCAACTACCCACGAGTGATGGTGGCCCTGCGCCTACGCATATGGTCACGTGTTTTGTTTCAAAGACACGCGCGCTTTCTCCCGGCGGGAATGTTTATTTTCACACAAAACCACTTGAAGATCGATTTTATGGACTTCCAGAAAATCACACGTCTCGATCGGTTCCGGAAATTCTCCGGCTTCGAACGATCATCTGGATCAGACCATCTGAGTCAATCGTCTGACGTCCGATGAAGTGTGTTTACGTTTCGGGGGAGTGAATCGCGTGGATTGAGAAAATGGGAAAAATAAATTAAACGAATGATGAAAAAGTGCTAACGTGAGTGAATAACGAAGATTAGGAGAGAGCGATACCCGAACAGAAGAAAAATGTTTATTTTTGTTAGTATCATTCCAAACTTTACATCCATTTCTCATATCTAGGTGTTCTGTGTTAGACAACACTATCATCTTAATTTGGTAAAACAAAATTGAACTTTTATTCAACATATTACGTTCCATTTGCCGTGTCAGTTCAGATTTTTTACAGATGAGTTGATTTCATTTTTTCAGAGAAAAAACGCTTTCAATTTACACAACCTAACTTAACCTAAATACAAAACGCAAAACGAAGAAAATTTCTGCCGAAAACCAAACTAAGGCTACATATTTGTCAGTAATTTATGTGCTCCTGGGAAATATAAAACTCTAGTTTAACTTCTTGTGCTGAACTGGAGTATTTAAAATAATGTTGGTATATGGAAGACCTTAGTTTGGTATTCTGCAGCATTTTTCTTCTGCTCGGGTATCGGGAGAAGACACCTTGAACCTGTCTCATCGTCAAATTTCGAACAGATTTTTTCTCTGCGCTATTAATAGGACGTTGAGTGGAAAATTCTTCAAGTTCATCAAAGTCTCTCCGACAGCAGATCGGCCCAGAGAACGATCTAAACTAAAGCATCAAAAGAACGATCACTGATACGAAGAACACTTATGGTGCGTAACTCGCATTGCAAACAACAGTCGATTGGCGAACAGTTGTTGGTTTATAAATATACAAACGCGGCTCGTCACTGCTCTTGACGGATAGGTATGCCGCCCGATGGGTGTTTGAAAGGAGGAAAATCGAAGTTTGTGTACAGTAGCTAAGCCGGCTTTCCATCTCGAATAATTTCTTCCTTTCAATGCTGTCACAGTAAGCGTGATCATCGCCACATCATTATGGTGTAATTACATAATAAAATTCAGATAAATGTTGAAGAAGACAACACATTTATTTTATTAGCATACAGAATTGCTATTAGTAGACGATTGATTGGATGAAAAGGGTACCGTAAAACGAGGCATTTGACAATGCGGGTAACTTCGTGGGCTTTGTGGCCGTGCGATTAGTATTTCCGTTAATTCGGTTGAAATTGATCACCATGTCACTCGATTTAATTTCTTCCTAATGGAGCACAAATATCAATCTAACTTGCAATGAATGAACGTTGTTTGTCGTAACTATTGTCAAATTGTGCGTTGGGAAGTTTTTTTTGCGTTAAAAAATGTTTATTTCTAAGAAAATATTGTTAAATTCCGAAATCATGTGCGATGCAGTATTGACTAACGTTCATAAGCTTCTAGTTCTAAACAAGGATTTGAACTTGGTATAAGCCTGAATGTGTTTGCGGATGCTTAAGAGATATCCCCAAACAGATTTCATCACCAAAATTCGTACCAATTTTCTCATTCGGTGGAAATAATTGAATTTCTGTTAGATGTCAGAAAATTCCATACATTTAGGGGATTTGCGCGTAATCCTTGAGATTTAACTATTCATTATTCGTATAAATTTTGTATTGTTAAAATTTAGCAAGCATATTCGGATTCAGGGAGCTCAAATTTATTAAGTAGAGTTGGTTCCAAAACTAACAATAATCGCATTGACAAGTGATCAATTTCACCCCGATATGAGGTTCCCTGATTTGTTTTATTTTAGAGATATTTCTTAGCACTAAAATGACACTTGTTAGAAAATTTCGGTACATGAGTCAATGAGGCTCAACTTCGTACTTATTTTCCTGTATTCATTTGTTTGGCATTGTCAACATTTTAGGAAACAAACAAGAAATACCGGGAAAATTACTGTTACCCGAAATTACGGTACCAAGCATTTAGTCGCACCGAGTCAAGGGGTACGGGTTCGATTTTCGATTCACGCTTCAGTCCGGAACACTTTTTTTTTTTTTTTTTTTTTTTTTTTTTTTTTTTTTTTTTTTTTTTTTTTTAATTTCTTTATTAGTATCATTCCAAACATTACATTCATTATTTCTTATATCTAGGTGTTCTGTGTTATTAGACAACACTATCATCCTAATTTGGTAAAACAAATCTAAGATTTTATTAACATTTTGTTAACAACATATTACATTTCATTTGCCGTAGCAGTTCAGATTTTTTACAGGTGAGTTGATTTCACCTGCTTATAAGAGAAAAAAAAAAAGTTTTTACACGGTGTGCCAGAAACCGTTATTAACAGAAAAAAATGTCCAAGAATTTGGCACCTATCATTCGAAAGATATAGTATTCAAGCATCTTCTCCGTGAATTTGAAAATATTCTAACGAGGGAATCGAAAGTTATCGTGATTTGAAGGTTTTGATCTATTTTGCATGGGATATTCGCATGCTTATAAATATTCCTCAACGGTGCATCATTATTAACTTGTAAACAAGCCAAGTAACCACCAGCTTTGTATTAAGCATTCAAAACATGTGATATCCAAGTATTTTCTCTGTAAATTTGAAATCATTTGGTCGAGAAAATCAGATGTTACAGTGATTTGTATATTTACCATTATTTCTAATTAGACCCTTTTTATAGCTTTGTTATATTAATGCACAAATTTTATAAATAAAAATGTTCATACGACTGACACTCGGCATTCAAAAGATGTATTATTCAATCATCTTCGCAGCTAATTCGAGAATACTTTATCTAGAGACAACATAACTAAAGTACTTTGAAGTTTTGGAAGTATATTTTGATTATTAAATTACCATGTTCAATGCTGTTACCACTACTAATTGCAACAAATTTTATCGATATGTTGATCAATGTGATTTTATAGCGTGATTGACCACCTACTGTTGCTTCTCCGTTATTATAAAAGCAATACATGCACAAAGAACCAACGGATGCTACTGAGGATTAACCGCAGCACTCTTAGTGTGTAAGTAATGGAGTTCTCATTTCTTGTACTAAACATTACCGCGTCCTGCTGCGTCCGAATACAGGTCAATTGGGGTTATGGAATAAATATTGACGTGTTGCTATCTTTGAGGAAGTCGTTGGATTCTTCTGCACTTCCACGAGAAGTCAATGGGAGTTTGGAAAATTGGAAGGGGTTATATTACAGATTCGTCTTGGTAAACAAAACGCTTAATTACAGTATAGTCCTAGGGATCATCACATCATTTTCACTGGTTATACCTTGTTATACCTCCCTCAAAACAAGATGAATTCATCAACATAATGAATAAAATAAAATAAAAAGTTGGGAGGCGAATGAATTGTATTTTAAAGCCTCTTCAATATATATTTATATGCACAAAACATGACTAAAGAACCAATATAACGATACCTTTGATGACGAACCATTCAAAGATTTTGCATGATGCAAATCATGCAGCATCAATCCAAAAATGTAATCTATCAGTATCTAAAGGAAAAGTCGACACTCATAGTATCGAATAATTCAAGGAACTAAACAAAATATAAGGCTTGTTGCATTCACATATTTTGCAAAACGTGAAACAATGTTAATTTATACAATAAAATCCTACTGACTATTAATTAAACAAACACATATATAAACGTATCCCCTTCACTGTCATGAATAATATGTGAACCATCATATTTAGCTTATTTAAAATACTAGCCTATAACGATCTCACCAGTTGATAATCCAAACTTGACTGAGCAACAAGGTGCCACTTTCAAATTATTCAGTTTCACCAATATGCTTATTTGGGCCATAACGAAACAATGCCCCGCAAAACGCTGGAAATGAAACAAAATTTACAAAAACGAATTCATTTGCTTGTGATTTAACGAAGCACTGGATTTCGTCAATGAAAGATACAAGTTGAATGCAAATCTGTTAAGTTAATTTGTGTCGCAATTATTAAATGCGTGTTGCAAACACTATTTTAGATGATTGAAAAACAAAAAATCTTAATGACTCCAAAACTTCAAAGTACTCTAGATATGTTGTATTTTTATAAAATATTCACAACCTAACTGCGGAGATAATTGACTACTGTATCTTTTGAATGCTGAGGGTCAGTCGTATAGACATTTTTATTTGTAAATTATGTACACTTTCATAACAAAGACATATAAATAAGCTCTAATTTAAGGTGAAGATGAATCGAAGCCAAACCTCAAAATTTAAAGAGCACAAATCACAAATATCCGTTAAGCTGAAAACTTAATCGATTGGTCACTAGCTGGTAGTGACCAATAGATTAAGTTTTCAGCTCAAACGAGCACGGTTTTCCAGATTTGTGGTATAGAAAATTTTAAGTTTGGCTTCGATTCATATTCACCTTAAACTTCATATAAATAATCATAAAAATACAAATCACTGTAACTTCAGATTTTCTCGACCAAATGATTTCAAATTTGCAGAGAAGGTGCTTGGATATCACATGTTTTGAATGCTTAATACAAAGCTGGTGATAACTTGGCTGGTTTACAAGTTGATTATGATGCACCGTTAGGGATTGTTCATAAGCATGTGAATTTCCCTTCCAAAATAGCTCAAAACTTTCAAATCACGATAACTTCCGATTCCCTCGTTAAAATATTTTCAAATTCACAGAGAAGATGCTTGAGTGATATATCTTTCGAATGGTGGGTGCCAAATTCTTGGACATTTTTTTCTGTTAATAACGGTTTCTGGCACACCGTGTTTTAATATACTTAACCTAACTTAACCTAAACATATAACGCATTAATCGTGGCAATAGAAGATTGTAACGATTTTTGCCTGAAATTATTGATTATTTTATTTGACATTTGTTCCAATGTTTCAACATTGGATATCCTATGTAACTCATTGGTACTATACCAGGGAGGAAGCCTCAGAATCATTTTCAAAATTTTATTTTGAATTCTCTGCAGAGCTTTCTTCCTGGTATTACAACAGCTAGTCCATATTGGTACAGCATACAACATGGCTGGCCTGAAAATTTGTTTGAATATCAAAAGCTTGTTCTTAAGACAAAGTTTTGATTTTCTATTAATAAGGGGATAGAGACATTTTACATATTTGTTACATTTGGCTTGAATGCCCTCAATGTGATTTTTGAAAGTTAAATTCTTATCTAGCATGAGCCCTAGATACTTAACTTCATCTGACCAATTTATTGGAACCCCTCTCATCGTGACAACATGTCTACTTGAAGGTTTCAAATAAAGAGCTTTTGGTTTATGTGGGAATATTATTAGTTGAGTTTTGGAAGCATTAGGAGAAATCTTCCATTTTTGCAAGTATGAAGAAAAAATATCCAAACTTTTTTGCAATCGACTACAGATGACACGCAGGCTTCGTCCTTTGGCGGAGAGGCCTGTGTCATCCGCAAACAAAGATTTTTGACATCCCTGAGGTAACTCAGGTAAGTCAGATGTGAAAATATTGTATAATATTGGTCCCAAAATGCTGCCTTGGGGAACACCAGCTCTTACAGGAAGTCTTTCAGATCTGGAGTTCTGATAATTAACCTGAAGTGTACGATTTGACAGATAACTTTGAATTATTCTAACAATGTATGTTGGAAAATTAAAATTTTTCAATTTTACAATCAAACCTTCATGCCAAACACTGTCGAATGCTTTTTCTATGTCTAGAAGAGCAAGACCAGTAGAGTAGCCTTCAGATTTGTTGGAACGGATCAAATTTGTTACACGTAAAAGTTGATGAGTGGTCGAATGTCCATGGCGGAATCCGAACTGTTCATTGGCAAAAATTGAATTCTCGTTGATGTGGGCCATCATTCTGTTCAAAATAACCTTTTCAAAAAGTTTACTGATGGAGGAAAGCAAACTGATTGGACGATAGCTAGAAGATTCTGCAGGATTTTTGTCTGGTTTTAAAATTGGAACAACCTTAGCATTTTTCCATTTGTCAGGAAAATACGCTAATTGAAAACATTTGTTAAATATATCAACTAGAAATAATAAGCTACTTTCTGGAAGTTTCTTGATGAGGATGTAGAAAATTCCATCATCGCCAGGAGCTTTCATATTTTTGAATTTTTTAATAATAGTTCTCACTTCTTCCAAATCAGTCACCCAGGCATTTTCGAAAACGTTCTCTTGATTGAGAATATTTTCGAACTCCTGAGTAACTTCATTTTCAATTGGACTAGTAAGTCCTAAATTAAAATTGTGCGCACTTTCAAACTGCATAGCAAGTTTTTGAGCTTTTTCGCAATTAGTTAGTAATAATTTGTTTTCCTCTTTCAATGCCGGTATAGGCTTCTGAGGTTTTTTCAAGATTTTAGATAATTTCCAAAAGGGCTTAGAGCCGGGGTCCAATTGAGAAATTTTATTTTCAAAATTTTTGTTTCTTAAATCTGCAAAACGTTTCTTGATTTCTTTCTGCAAATCCTGCCATATAATTTTCATAGCAGGATCACGAGTGCGTTGAAATTGCCTTCTCCTCACGTTTTTAAGACGGATCAAGAGTTTAAGATCATCGTCTATAATCACGGATTCAAATTTTACTTCACATTTTGGAATTGCAATGTTTCTGGCTTCAACCATGGAATTTGTTAAAGTTTCAAGAGCATTGTCAATATCAATTTTAGTTTCTAAAGAAATGTTAACATCAAGATTAGAGTCAACGTACGTTTCATATATATTCCAGTCGGCTCGTAAATAATTGAAAGTGGAGCTGATAGGATTGAGAATCGCTTCATGCGATATTTGAAATGTAACAGGGACATGATCAGAATCAAAATCAGCATGAGTAACTAATTGGCTACAAAGATGACTAGAGTCGGTTAAGACCAAATCAATCGTAGATGGATTTCTAGAAGAGGAAAAACATGTAGGGCTATCAGGGTATTGAATTGAGAAATATCCTGAAGAGCACTCATCAAATAAAATTCTGCCGTTGGAATTACTTTGAGAATTATTCCATGACCGATGTTTGGCATTAAAGCCACCAATGACAAAAAATTTTGACTTATTGCGAGTTAATTTTCGCAAGTCAGTTTGAAGCCAATTAACTTGCTGTCCAGAGCATTGAAAAGGCAAATAGGCAGCTATGAAAGTATATTTACCAAACTGTGTTTCAACAGAAACACCTAAAGTTTCAAAAACTTTAGTTTCAAATGACGAAAACAGTTGATGTTTTATACGCCTATGAATGATGATTGCAACTCCCCCACATGCCCCATCAAGTCGATCATTACGATAAACAAAAAAGTTAGGATCTTTTTTAAATTTGGATCCAGGTTTTAAATAAGTTTCGGTAATAAATGCTATATGCACGTTATTAGCTGTAAGAAAATTAAACAGCTCGTCCTCTTTACCATTCAGAGAACGAGCATTCCAATTTAAAATATTTAAATTATTATTTGGATCCATTAGAAAAACGTAATCCAATAACAATTTTATTTGTAAATTTTACACCTACTTGGACTGCTTCAGTCATAGTGGTGGCTTTGAACATTGCATCAATCATTAGATTCAATTGTTCAGTTAGAAAATTAAAATCAGAGGCAGACATATCATCTGATGATTTCCCATTGGAATTTTCGGTAGACGAAGAAGCGGGGTAGGAGTTACCTGTGGCGGTAGGGTTTTTTCCATTTGATTTGAAACAAGTAGAATGGGTACTCATGGAACGAACAGGGGAAGAGTTCAAATTACCTGCTACGATATCGGCAAAGGATTTACCGTGGGTAGATACATTCGAAATTGAAAGATTCGAACGGCTACCCGACGGATTAAAATTTGTTTGTGAATGAGCATGATTATGATCTTCCTGGTGGGTATGATTCCTAATCAAGCGATCGTTAACTGAAAAATGAGCATTGTTCGATACTCTACCAGGCAAATTCCGGAAACGACCGTTATCGTAACGGATATTATCCTTCATCTGCTTGGCACGAGCCTCAACGACTCTTTTGCGTGAAATGCATTCCCAAAAGTTAGCTTTGTGAGGGCCCTTGCAATTGGCGCATTGAAATTTTCTGGTATCTTCTTTCACAGGACAGTCGTCCTTAGCGTGAGAAGAACCTCCGCAAATCATGCATTTAGCATCCATGCGACAATTTTTTGTACCATGACCCCACTTTTGGCACCGACGGCACTGAGTGGGGTTCTGGTAATTTCCTCCAGGTTTCTGGAAATGTTCCCACGTCACACGGACATCGAACATAAGTTTAGCTTTTTCTAAAGCTTTAATATTATTTAGTTCTTTTTTGTTAAAGTGAACTAAATAATATTCTTGAGAAAGCCCTTTCCGAACAATGCCAGATTGGGTTCTCTTTTTCATAATGATTACTTGGACTGGGGAAAATCCAAGTAAATCATTTATTCCATTTTTGATCTCTTCAGGTGACTTATAGTCACTTGAGAGACCTTTCAAGACGACTTTGAACAAACGTTCAGTTTTGTCGTCATAAGTAAAAAATTTGTGCTTCTTCTCTTCAAGATATCTGAGAAGAAGTTCGCGATCTTTAAGAGTTTCCGGCAAAACGCGATAGTCTCCTTTCTTTGCGATTTGGAAGGAAACCTTGATTCCCCTAATGGAGTTCAAGATCTCCTGCCTAAATCCCCCAAATTCGGAACAACTGACCACGATAGGCGGCACTCTTTGCTTCCTCACTTGAATCAAAGAGCCTGGGCTAAAGGCTGCTTCGATTTGGTGTTCGGAAAATTTGTCTAGAGCATCGAACTGATTGCTCATTTCAATACAATTATTCATTTCACCCTTGGAGAAACTTCGCATTCCGGGGAAGCGTCCTTTCTTCCATTCTTGCCACGTGTAGTGACAGTTTTAAAACCCACTTTTTTGGAAGGAAGTAGTGAATTCAGAGATTCACCCTTCCTTTTGTTAGTTGTTGATACCATGTTTAGTTAATAAACGAGAAAGACGTGACCTTCGAGAGGTTTTTTCCCTAGACGGTGTCCAAGAAGGATTACCACCGCTAGCTTTCGCCAACGGGTCCAACGAAAAATCGAAGGCACGGGTCCAAACAAGGATCGTAAAGGGATCAATAGTAGAAAAAATAGTACTGAAAAGTACTGTTTAAGTAGCACTGGAAAGTACCGTTTTTAATTTTAGCACTGAAAAGTACTGTTTGTGTAGCACTGAAAAGTACTGTTTTATTGCTTTAGGTAGTTTTTAAGAAAACTTCCAAGAGCAGAGAGAATTCGTGTACGCACAGCACGAAGGTACGATGCGCACTGTGTCCGGAACACTTCTCATCAGAAACGTATGTCGACTGTGCCACTGGGCGTTGCATGCTAGTCCAGTGTCTAGTGTGGTGCTTCCTTAAAGGGCAAATCGAATTGGCAAGTCGGCACTGGAAGCATTAACGTATCGATGTCTTTTTTTACTTTGATAGTGTGGAACCCTCCACATGACAAGCATTATATTCGAATATTATTTTTATTCGATTAATATTCAATAGCCATATTTTACATGAATTTGTTCTCAAATGAGTAGGGCTTTGCGAAGCCGATTCATTTTTCGCGCGCTCGGAGTGTTTTTTCGGTGGCTTTTCGTGTTGACGCTGATATGGTTACTGCTCAGTCATGAATGGATGGATTACTAACTGGTGAGCTCGTTTCATGCTTGTAATAACACATTTGTATCATGGAATGTATTTTTTATGCATTTCTTGAACAAACTATGGATGGTTCGTCACTTTAAGTGTTGACATAAGCGCTTATGTATATTTTATAAAATTTCGAGAATCAAACCTTTGTTTGAGAATAAGTAGCCCGTCATTTGTTTTGACAGCCATATTAACATTGCAGCTCGCAATTTAAAATTGATATAACTCAGTCCTCATAGTTGATATTCATATAGTAAAGTATCACTATATTTGCTTACATGCAGAAAGTATGCTGATACTTTTTCAGCTACATCATTGCCATACCAACTGGTTTTTTTTGTCAATTCGGATTTGTGACATTATTCAGCACCCCCATTAACAAAACTCCTTCCCATGACAATGTAACCGATGATTCCAAATTTAGACTTGTGGCTCCACCACAAATTTGCATTCCCAATTTCTTTTCCCGGATTTTCGATAAATACGCCATCTTGCCCTACCTTCGGAGTTCATCAAGACTAATGAGTCCAACTTCGATTAGCCAACCACATTCTGCACAAGCCCGATGATGAGCGGACTGAGCCGTTCAACCACCAACACACCAGCAGTTCTCCAACAGCCCATCAGAGCACATCCAAAACCACAAGTAAAACCAACCAAAATGTGACGTCAGAATAAATAGTTGTAATAATGAGATTGCATTGAGTATACTTTATAGAAGAATGAGTCCCTGGATTAATGGATTGTCCACTATTTCTTTGTTTGTTCGTCCACCGGGTTCACAAAGGAACCATCAAGCCTCGACGTCCCAGTATCTCCACATAAGGTGGAAAATTGTTTTTAAAACTTATTAGATATCATTTTTGTTTCATTTTCGTGTTCAGCTGTATGTGTGTGTGTTCCCACTATCAAATTAAATAACTGTTCTCCTACACATATCAGTACCTCCAACCATAAGCAGTGCAGCCAGTGCAGTGAAGAACGCATTTAGTGAACTATTATGTTACATCTATACTTTTAGAGATTTGAAACGGTTTAGTACCTAACAAATCTAAAGCCGGTTCTTCAAGGCATCAAGTCCGAGTGGCCGCATCTGGTACACTCTAAACCAGTGTTTCCCAAACTTTTTTGACTTTCGTCCCCTTGAGACCAATATTTTTTTGGAATCGCGTTAAACTAACGTTGAAGTATTGATTAATATCTCATTATAAGTAAGGTACAGTGGGAGAAGTGTATCAGTGGGGTAAGTGGATCATTCTTCAATATTAAGCATAAATGCTTGAATACGTTGAATGTATTCGCACAGTTGCTTTGTTTTAGATTATATTCTTACGTCCACACTGATACTATTGTAAAACTGGTACTACACACAAGCAAACTTGTTAGCTGCAAAAATTAAATAATTTCAAAATTGTTTTCCATCATTCAAAAATCCATTGTATCTCTATCTAAAGTCGAATACTATTAGTTTTTTCGACACATGGTGAGCATTTCACTTCTAATTGAATGAATCACAATGAAAAATATGTGATTTTTATAAATAAATACAGTGGGATTCCGTTTTTGGCATGCTCCGTTTTTGGCATGCTCCGATTTTGGCACCCCCCGATTTTGGCAACAAAATGGATCCGTTTTTGGCAACATTTTTCAATACCATTAAAATTTTTGTAAATATTATCGTGTCTGTTGCTTTAGTCACTTGAATAGCATGTCAACTCCACACCGATTACATTCCAGATCTCTATTTTCGTCGATGTTTCCCCAAATCTCACCAACTACTAAGGACTCGCGTACGCGCTTATTTACTTCAGAATGGTCATGGTCATACATAGGCAACGTTTCATGAGACCAATAATCTCCACCAGTATCTCAACTTAAGATCATTATTTTTTCATAGGCATTCATATTGAGTGACCAGCCCACTTGAGTCTGCCAGTACACAGTTCGAACGAAACGTGTAAATTTCTGAGACATATAATGCACATAATCGGAGCGTTGTATAAAATGGACATTTACATGGTATGTCATGTAAACTTCAATTATATATCATGTAATCCGGCAGGATTCTATGTGGTTACGTGACATATAACAAAAATTTACATGATTCAAGACTTAAATTTACATGACGTCGTGTTTACATCGCATAAATAATGTTTACATGACGTGTAATCTTCATTAATTTTAACTGTGTAGGTGATACAATAAAAAACACTGTTCTTCAGATTTGGAACAGCTTGTTCGAACAAAGCACCAGCACCGACATAAAAGCAACGAAAAATCTATGACTCACACAGAGTTACAATCATAAATTTTGTCTCGCTGTCTTTATTATTATGGATTTATATACATTGCGAATGTAAAAACACACCGCAATATTAGATACAAATATGTACAGCAAAATGGCGTGTAGCATAACTTTTTTTAAATTTCATTAAATAACATGACAAATGCGACTACAGTCCAAACTACAATTTATTTTCAATAATACCATTGGAGCGTGCGATAAATACGACTGAGAGTGTTTTTACTTTTTGTCTGTGGTATTGGTGTGTATATTGATCTTTCTGCGTCAACTAATTAAAGCTACGTTCTCTCTTTTCTATAGACTCTATAAGGCGTTAGATTTGTTAAGAGACGATCCAGAATTCTGTACAAGATTGTTAATCAAGGATACGGGTCTCAACATCATCAAAATGTTCCTTATGAGTTGAGTCTATGAGTTTCCTAAATGTACCCTGGAGAATCCTCAAGGGATTCTTCGTTCTTGTGGGACTTTTCAGAAATTTTAACGAATTCATGAGGATATCTGCAGATTCCAAGAGGACACTGAGACCTTCTTAAGGGATCGTTAGAGTGTATAACTGGTTATGGAGGATTATGTCCAAAATCTGGTGATTCCTAATAAACTCTAGGGCGTCTTGTAAATTTTAAGCGGGATAATGTGAATTTCTAGTAATATTTTTAATATTTTCGGCGAAAGCTTGAGGATTTTGAAAAGGTTCCCAAAGGAATTTGAGGTGTGCTACTGGTAGCCTGATAATAATATACTTTTATTTTTTTCATCGAAGACTTGAGAATTTACGGCAACATCGCAGCGGAATTCCAAGATGTTAACTCATAGCAAAATCCTTAGCAAGATCCTGAGAACTCTATGCGAGATCCTACGGATGCTTGGCAAGATGCTTCAGAGCTCAAGAGTTTTTTCTGTAGATTTATTATGAGAACCTGAAGATTCCTATAAGGTTCTTGAGGTTTCATAACAGGATCCTGTAAATTTCAGTTGATTTCATAAGGCAGGTGTAAAACATATATCAAGCTGAATTAAAGATTATTTCAAGTAAAAATTAAATTCTACACAATTACAAGACATTTATGCATCTTCTCATGTTTATGTTTGCCCTTTTGATACAGTCAACCATTTATTATAAAATGCTTTACTTTATCAGAAACATAAATTGAAGGAGCAATTCTAAACTTAAATGTTCATTTAATTAGAAAAAAAGGTCATGCCGTTTTGCAATACCCAGCGCTTTTGATTCGCAAATACGCCTTGAAAAGAAAACATTTTTGTGTTCGTTTTCTCTCATAGTTTTAAGAAAATGTCCAGTTCTTCAATAAAAGTCACTTATGCGATTATTGGTTTTACAAGGCCCTTTTATACAAAAAATATTCATAAAGCTTCTAAAAAATAATTGAAGACGTTGAGGCGTAAAAATGCGACCAGAAAATCGTTTGCCAGATTTAATATTACGGAGCTATAGATTCATAGCATAGTATAACCCTTCGGGAAAATGCTTCGAAGTGAACCTTTTCGAAGTCTCAACGCCTTATGATTCCATAAAAATGATGTATTAACATTGTAATGATGCTTTCAAAACCAATAGTTGAAAAATAAAATTTGAAGTATGGGTTCCGATTTTGGCACGGTTCCGTTTTTGGCAACTGAAAATTTCAACTTTGTTGCCAAAAACGGAATCCCACTGTACAGATATATTGTACATGGTACACTTACCCCTACTTCTTAATGGGGTGGGGTAAGTGGATCAGGTATTACAGTTAACTCTCCCTTACTCGATATTCCGTATCTCGATATCGAGTTAGAGAACCATAGTAAAAGTTGGTTTTCATGGCTAACTCGATGGTCCCTTGGAACGCAGTTGCACTGCTTTTGTGTTCTGTAACTCGATACCTCCCTAACTCGATGGTCCCTTCAATATCGAGTAAGGGAGAGATGACTGTATTACCATTTGTTGGCAGACTGCTTACGTAAATTTTAATAGGTTTCAATATCCGCAAATATTGTTTTTCTTCAATTTTTTTCATTCCCAGCTTTAATTTGTCAAATTCACCATAGCGAATTTGAATTAATCCACCTAAAAGTTTGTTCAACCTTTCTGGTATAAAAAAATATTAAACAAAATATAATTTCAAAACTCACACGAAACTTTTCGTGGTTCATCTAAGCTAAGTTGCATAAGAGCAAAATATACTAATTCTCCAATTGAAAGCACATTATCGTACCTTATTTGACCATATAAATTATTTTAGACAGATGATACAAACATATTCATAAATAGAATAAAAAGATTTCAGTTTGTTATTGAAAAAAAAATGCAAACAATATTTTCAAACAACGAAAATTTATCAAAAACATTGTTAGAAATAATCCTACAATACTTCTGTATAACTTTTGTGTATAAATAAATGGATTTTCTCCAAATTATTCTAGTTACAATGTTTTTTAGTTGTTCGAATTAGTGTTCCCTCATTTATTATCCACAGAAAAAAGTTTGAATTACATTATTCACGTTAGCTGTACATAACAATGAAGTTGACTATTGATTTTTCTGTATACACTTACCCCACGGTACCTTATACCGAAAATTTATCAAAATACCCCAAAAAGAGTGTCTTCTACTCGTATATCCATAAAAAGTAATGCAGTATCTACTATATGTCTCAATTGACTTTGTATCAACAAATCTATTATCCTGATTAATGTGCGATCATCGAACAAGTTTCGGCTTTGTTGTCGTTTTTTTTTCTATTTCTCTTTTAAGTTGTTGAAATAAATTTACGAAATTTTGGCTGTTCTGGAAAAAGTCGTATCTATATACAAAATATAAACATATCAGTAAAACCAGATTTTTTTCAATTCTTCATTCACTGAAATATAACGTTCAATTTAGATTTTTTTTTTGAAGCTTTGATCCATGCAATTTTATGTCGCTCAGGCCTATTTTTAAGTAGAGTGATATACGTAAATGGTATTCAATGATTTTATCATTGGAACTCGATTTATGTCCACCAAGTCACATACATTTATTCATAAAATGATTTGTACTTTAAATACAGATTAGAATGCGTGTCAACAAAATATCAAAATAAATAGTTTAACAAATGCGTGAGAAATAAGGACGGTTCATTTAAGAAAGTGGACACGTGTTTTTTACAGTAAACTGTTTATTTTCGAACAAATTCATGAGTTTACCTAAAATACATGGAAATCAACGTAATTGCGATCAAATTCACATAAATTTGAACATTTATTGAGCATTGCTGGAGAATGCTCTTACTTTTCTTTTGATACCTGCCATAAAATTCTGCACAACTTTTTTCGGAACTTTTCGAACTGCTGACCACATTTTCTTGAAAAAATCGATGAAGCTTGCTTCTCTTCCATCCTTCTTAAGATGCCGTTTGATTATTGCCCAATATGTTTCAATGAGGCGTAGTTCTGAGCAATTTGATGGATTCGATCATTTTTCTACAAATTCGACTTATTCTTTCTTGAGCATCTCCAAAGTAGCTGAAGCATTGTGAGCCGATGCTAGGTCTGGCAAAAACAATGGAGGCATGGTATGCTTTCAGTAGATGGGCAGAAGCCATTTTTTAATGCATTCAGTTCTGTAATTTTCGCCGTTGATTGAACCCGTCGTGAAATATGTAGTACTTTCATACCGCAGGAGCAAATTGCTTGTCATACCAAATCATTTTTCCCAAATTTTTCTGTTGGGATGTATCGTACGTCGTCAGGAATATCTGTTTTGGCCACAGCGTTGAAAAAATTCAATTTGGACACTTCGCGATTTAAGCCAAATCTCGGAACGGCAGTTTTTCTGTACACCATTTGTGCAGAAAAAAATTGAGAGTCGCCATGTCAATTCGACCCATCGTTTAGAATTTATAATATTTTTATGTCAACTTTTGTCTGCTGTCAAAATAAACACTTGAGATCACACTGAAACAAAATTTTATTTGTTTTTATGGAATTTTTACACCAAAATGCTAATATTTAGGTGTCCACTTTCTTAAATGAACAGTCCTTAATAGAAACTTAAGCTGCCTTATTCAATGAATCTCGTAAAAAAAAGTCATCAAAACTTTACTCAGGATTTGAAAATGAATTTCAAACATCGCCAAAAGTTTTCACGTATTTTCTGCTTTCAAAATGCATTTAATTGATTTAATTTTTGGCAAAATCATTATGATCTCAAAGACGACTGTCAAATTTGTCTATCATAATTTCAAAACGAGCGTGTTTAGAGGTAAAGAACCGATGAAATATTTAGGTGGCAAATAAATTCTTCCTCAGATTTATGGTTTCTTTAAAATATGTTTGTCTCTTACAAACTTGAAATCTGTTTTTGTTTTTCAATTGCTCAAACTATCGCCCCCTTTTCTAGCACTTTCGCCCCCCAAATTCAATTTTACAAATTTTTGCCCCCCTGAAACTGAAAATAGCCCCCAGGGGGGCGAATTCGCTCACTTTGGGAATCACTGCTCTAAACGGTGCAAAACTATTAATGTCAGATCCTAATGATTTATGCAAATTAAAATGATTACCATTGAAAATAAATAAAGATAACTTGGCATGTCCCACAAAAATCGCCTTATTTTACCGGACTTGACCCAGTAACCCACCGCAATAACTCCGGGTACATGAGTATTCCCGAGTTTGTTTGGCCACTTCTAGAAACTAGATATGTGGGCCAGTATACTGACATAAGATATTTGAATCCGTTAAGTATTCGCTGAGCGGTTAGGGTTTTAGTATTTTTGCTTTCACTCAGGCCTAAACGGGTTAATGAAGCATATTGCTGAAGAAACAAATCCTTTTTGAGCTAATTTTGTAGGGGAAGGGCTATAATCCCATATGTAACGAAATAATAGCAAACAAACTTATGAATATCTCTTCTCCTATCCGTCAGATTGAATTAATCTCTTTAGCAAATTTCTTGATTACGTTTTAAAGAATGCGTTTTCACTATGAGATGATAAGCTTGTACTAACATTCCAGTATTCCTGTGTTAGGAACATTTTTCAAAATTTTAGTAATTTCCTTATAAACCTACATCGTCTTTAGGCCACCTTTGAATCACCTACAAGAAAGTTGTCACCTTTGTTGCCAACTGTTTACTGACGCTGACTTTGATTCTAATCATGCCCCTGTCATTTTCATTAAACGATTTTCAATCCTATCAGTTCCACATTCAATAATTCACGAGCCGACTGGAAAACATGTGAAACATACAGTATCGGACATATAAAATGCACCAAAGCCGTTTTCCCATACAAAATGGTCAACTTCAGAGAGCTATATCTCCGCTGATTCTCAACCGATTTTTCTCATTTTTTTCCGTGACGATCTACAAATTACCTCAATTTTTGATAACTATTGAAAAAGTTGTGTGAAAACTATTGGTTTAAAGGTTACAGATAGGTTGAATTCTGACATGAAGAATGCACCTAGACGAAAAGTAATGTATCAGACAAACTATGCGTCGTATCTTTTCGGTGCCTTCAGCGCATTTCCCAAGTAACCATAAGCATTAATAATAAGCCCTTAATCAGCATCATAAATGCGTACATGCATTATAATAGCACCACAAATGCTTACACACCCTATAACAGCACTTCCGCTGCATAGAAACCCTATTACAGCATCATTAATGCTTCTAAGCCTGATGCATAAGGGGCATTAAATAAGCACTATATTGGCTCTATATTTGCATACAGAGCCTGTTTAAATGCCATCCAGTGTTTTGACAGATATACCACGTGCTTTGTGTTTACATATAGTGGTGAGAGGGAGTCAAACATAAGTCTTCTCACTACTACAATTGCAGCTTTTATGACGGGGAAAAGTGGTGGTTTAAATTGGTCACTTTTCTTTCCAATACTATTCATCTTATGTGGGCGAAGGAGCAAAGGAGCAGAACTTCAACAACTCAACAATACAGGTGTCGCAGATTCGAGACGTAAAATAAGGAATTTCATCATCATAAAACAAGGATCAATATGTGGCAATTTCAAGTCCTCAAAAGGATTAAATTAAAACCACCAAAATGAATAAGTCTGATACGGAGAAGTACTATCTCAATCATTTTATTACATTTTGCATACTATTCGAGGTTCCCATTTTCATTCATTTATTTATTTACCTCGTGTACCAGCTGCTTGGCCGCATACGCGAAAGCTCTCAGGCTGCGTACACGAAAGCACAAAATATTCACCCGAAAAACCTGGCGAAAACAACAACTGACGTTTCTCACGTGGTCTTATATCAGCACTAGTGATGCCGAGAAGCACGGTTATATCTTCGCATTATAATGGCACGCTATTTCGCTTTTTCTGGCATTATAATAGCATTATATGCGTATATAAAACTGACAAGCATCAAATGATTACCCTATATGCGCATATATTGCTGTTACCGTGCCGCATTATCGTGCTTACTGGTTACTTGGGTGGTTACTTGGGTTGGTGATTATCACGCTATGAACAAATGCGCTGAAGACACCAAGATGCTACAACGCGTAGTTTTTCTGCTACATCACTTTGTGTCTTGGTGCAACTGTCTGTATCTTTTGAATCAATAGTTTTCACACAATTTTTACATAGTTTTAGAAAATTGAGGTAATTTGTAGTTCGTCACAAAAATAAAATATAAGGAATCCATTGAGAAACAACAGAGATATTGCTCCCTGAATTCAATATGGATTCATTCGAACAAATAAAGTGTTCCCCAGAACATTCTTTCAAGTTATTTTCGTTCACTGGAGAATCACGATTGGCATCGTATATTCAATCCAATTTCCAGTCAAAAAACCATCCTATGTTTGCACATTAACAGCTAAATTCGGCAAGAAAAATGAGCTGCAAATGGGATTGATTGACGGGCTGCGAAAACCAGACACCGGTATTACTTTTCCGTAATCAATCGCTAAATTCGAATCCTGTTGAAAACTGTTGGATTAATTTTCGTTTTTCTCTCTTTATCTCTCCCTCTATTTATTTCAGCGAAAGAATTACGTCAAATATGCCAAAGTGTTTCCGTTCTCGACGCTTTTCGATTTCAAGCTGCCCTCCAAGTGGTACCGCCGGTCGGTCGGTGGCCTGGAGGTGTTGTGCGGCCTAGCAATGGTGATCATTCCGAATCGTAAGTATAAACACTTCATGCTGTATCAATGAAATTGTGTGATAGTTTTTTTTGTGTTTGAATGACATCAAATCCATCGGCTTTACAACCTTAAAATCAAATTATAAATTAAATTCACTTTATTGGAGGTTATTTTTCCTATCTAAGTTATTAGTTATTAGTTATTAGTTATTAGTTATTAGTTATTAGTTATTAGTTATTAGTTATTAGTTATTAGTTATTAGTTATTAGTTATTAGTTATTAGTTATTAGTTATTAGTTATTAGTTATTAGTTATTAGTTATTAGTTATTAGTTATTAGTTATTAGTTATTAGTTATTAGTTATTAGTTATTAGTTATTAGTTATTAGTTATTAGTTATTAGTTATTAGTTATTAGTTATTAGTTATTAGTTATTAGTTATTAGTTATTAGTTATTAGTTATTAGTTATTAGTTATTAGTTATTAGTTATTAGTTATTAGTTATTAGTTATTAGTTATTAGTTATTAGTTATTAGTTATTAGTTATTAGTTATTAGTTATTAGTTATTAGTTATTAGTTATTAGTTATTAGTTATTAGTTATTAGTTATTAGTTATTAGTTATTAGTTATTAGTTATTAGTTATTAGTTATTAGTTATTAGTTATTAGTTATTAGTTATTAGTTATTAGTTATTAGTTATTAGTTATTAGTTATTAGTTATTAGTTATTAGTTATTATTAGTTATTAGTTATTAGTTATATTATTAGTTATTAGTTATTATTGATTAGTTTATTAGTTATTTAGTTATTAGTATTATTATTATTGATTAGTTATAGTATTAGTTATTAGTTATTAGTTGATTAAGTTATAGGTTATTAGTATTAGTTATTAGTGATTAGTTATTAGTTATTAGTATTAGTTATTAGTATTAGTTATTAGTGATTAGTTATTATATGTTATTAGTTATAGTTATTAGTTATTAGTTGATTAGTTTATTAGTTATTAGTTATTAGTTATTAGATTAGTTATTAGTAATTAGTTAAGTATATTAGTTATAGTTTATTAGTTATAGTTATTAGTTATTTTAATTATAGTTATTAGTATTAGTTATAGTTATTAGTTATTAGTTATTATTATTTAATTTAGTTATTAGTTATTAGTTATTAGTTTATTAGTTATTAGTTATTAGTTATTAGTTATTAGTTATTAGTTATTAGTTATTAGTTTATTAGTTTAGTTATTAGTTTATTTAGTTATTATTATTAGTTATTAGTTATTAGTTATTAGTTATTAGTTATTAGTTATTAGTTTAGTTATTAGTTATTAGTTATTAGTTATTAGTTATTAGTTATTAGTTATTAGTTATTAGTTATTAGTTATTAGTTATGAGCAGCAAAAAATTAATTGTGATGCTTTCAATTGGTCCTTTTTTCAGATAAAATAAAGAATGCAGCCAACATGACCCTGCTCATGCTCATGTTCCTGGCCGTATACTCGCACTACATGGTGAGTGATCCGTTCGAGCGCTGTGGACCAGCCCTTGTGTTCACGTTCATGCTTATTGGCCGACTAGTGATATGGTACCAGGTAATATATTGAAGCCCATATTTGAACCCTGGTTCAATTTCTTATATGATTATACTTTTTACAGGCCAGTCGACGGGAAGCCCTGAACGCTGCCGAAAAGGCCACCAATAATGGCGTCAAGCAGGACTAAATAAAGCACCGTTTGCAATCTATGATCTCATCAATTAAGAAATCAAACGACAATTCACCTTAAGTTATTTCTCTGGCCAAAGCAGGGCAATTGCCACACGAAACGAGATCACGCGGTTGATGTTTCTCACGTCTCAATCCCTCACAATCACACTCTAAATATCCTGCAAACAGTGGGGATAAGATAACTCCAATCAAGAGACAAATCGATATATTTATACTTTTTCTGTTCCAAATGCGACCAGAGCAGAGCTGGAATCTCATTCTGCCGCCCTACCCTTACGTAGAACAAAGTTTTGTTTCTTTCATTTAGAAATATGACATACGAAATGCTACTTTTTGTTCCCATCGAATTTTTGCTGACACGCAATTTGCAGCGGAAGTGACGAAAACGATACAACCCTTAATAATAACTATTTTATGAAGAAATAACAACTACTTGTTTAAATAGTTAAATGTGTTCATTTTTAGTCAAACGCAAGACTCGTCACGAGAATCATCTCTAGTCAGTTGTAAAATTTCTTTGTAAACGAAGCATGCCATTGAAATATGGCGCCCAACGTTTCTCAATCTAATTCTTATCTATTTTGAAGATAAGCTTAAAAGACTTCAGCGAAAATGCGTTTCTGATTGAATAGAAGTAGGACATCATTAAATGTAACACAAGCAAAACCATGAAAGTACATTTGGGCACACAAATTTGTTTCACATAGCAATGTAAGATCGTAACTTGATAAAGGCAACAACATTAAGAAGAATATTACAAAATAAAAGCAAATTATCCTACTGTATTATGAAAATTGTTTGAAATGTGACTGTGGACACACATTTTCAGCAATGAAAACGACTCTTTAATGAATGTTCGAATCCTCTGAGCAGAATCTCAAATAGAGAAATTTTAAAGTAGATGGAGTACCGTGTACCTTTTAATTCCGCTCCTAAATGCTTATCTTTGACAGATACGCGTATTTCGACTACCACTTGCAGTCTTCTTCAGTGTCAGTTACTCGTATCCACAGTGGATACGAGTAACTGACACTGAAGAAGACTGCAAGTGGTAGTCGAAATACGCGTATCTGTCAAAGATAAACATTTAGGAGCGGAATTAAAAAGTACACGGTACTCCATCTACTTTAAAATTTCTCTAAATGAAAACGAGATGCTTGATGCAAATTTTAATCAACTTAAGAAAACGAGAGCAAAAAAGACAAAAACTAGTGCACAAAATGTGAACATTGTAAGAGTATAGAAGCACTTTTAACAGATACTAAGCAAAACGATACCAGTGATTCAAGAGAAGAACCAAAAATATAAAACAGTCGATGCATATTACAAGAACAGAAACAACAGCACACACTGTAGGAACAAAATAACAGAATGGTATAAAAGTAATAACAACAACATTAATAACATTTACCAGATGAGCAACAATACAACAGATACAACAGATAAACAGAAGAAGAAAGCAAACCAAGCAAATAAATATCTAAAAATATACGAAAACCATCAAAAATAAAGCAAAACCGATTTCGAAAGAAAACCGAATGGGATATTATTACACGATATCACAAATTTCCCATAATCTCCGAAATAATATTTGCAATCCGCCTTAAGCCCCTAATATCATCACAATTTTATTGTTTCCAATAATCATGATTTGGTATTACTTTTTTTATAATTTTTCAAACAAATACATTTTGAACAAAAATTCAAAAGCTTTATCACGTTTAATGACTTTTGGAAGCCTTGGAAATATACTGTAGTTCTTTCTTTTTCGTAGTTTCTTTTAGATAAATTATCGAAAAAAATACCACAAATTGATTCCAAAGTTCTTAATTACTGTTTGGGTTTTTGGTGTAATTTTATTTAAAAAAAAAAAACAAATTTATTTGCAAAAATTAAAAATACTAAAAGAATTTTTTACCAAAACTATTACAAGTTTAAGTGCTAATTTTAATTAAATTTACATTGAAGCTACCAGTGGAGATAATCGTTTACAATACAATCCAGAAAGTATTGAAGTAGTTAAACAACTATGTTGTTATGATTTTCAAAGACTTATGGGACTTTCAATATTATCAACAAAGTCAAAATTAACAAATATTACGCGAAAATGGCTAGTGTCTCGGATGTTCCATACAAGTTAACGACATTTTCTTCGATTTCAACACTTCAGTCACAGACAAACAGACGAAACACTTAGCACAAATTTCTTTGAAATAGAGGGCTACAAGCAAAGTATCACGAATACCAACGCACGGTCAATCTTACAAAAATCTATTTCCTCAGAATGAAAACGTATTCGACGTCATTTGAGCTTTCGGTCAACATCAGTCCATCAAGCAAGTGAATGCTCGGCAGCAGATCTTTGTTTACTTTCTCACAGACAACAAAAGCAAAATCTCGTTGATCTGAATTGACAGATGTGAAGTGCCGAAAATCAGTTACATATTTATATTTATTACCAAATATCAGTATTTTATTTTGTCAAATAATTGTGAGATATACATACATGCTTCAAAAAATATATGCTAAATAGAGTAAATGTCATACTAAAACCATATTCGGTCTATTCACCCCAAGCAATGAATAAGTACCTAATATGCATTGCTAGTATAAACTACTTTTATAGCAACGTATGTACATCTCAAAATTATTTTCTCCAATGCATAATGAATGATAATGCACTAAATTTCTTAAAATTTTGTTTTTTTGTTTCGTTTTTGTAAACAAATGAAAAATCTCACGATATTATTCCGCGAATAGTTTATATTTATTGAACCAATTATTACACATCTGATTAAGGATCACATTAAATACAAAACCATATTATAAATACACATTAGTTGGCTTCACCCGGGTCGTATTGGTTCATCGTGTTGCTCAGCATGTTCTCGATTCGACATCATCCTGCATACCAGTCCATGTTTTCTTGAATGTCCTTGATTCACTCTGTGGTCCGATGGAGAGTAAATTACGTACATTTGAATCGAGATTTGAATAGCTGCTTGCGTTTATCGACCATTTGAGGAAACAGCTTCAGTAATCCAGGAAGAGAAGTTTGCGAGAATTCGACGGAGCACGGTCTGCTTCGTGTGGTACTCCTGCAATGAAAAAATATTACGGTTATATGATAATGGTAAAAATCTACAAAAATAATTTCCGGGCTTACCTTGTCAGAATAAAAGTAATTTTGGAAATGTCGCAAATTCGATCGCGCTCTGGAATGGGCTTTCTACTGGTCCCAGCCGGCTTTGAAGGTCTCCCGCACAGTGGTACCGCCCATAGGTCATAAATCGAAAAACAACATGTCTTGGTTGTCACTCTTTTACCTTTTCATGGATCAATTATGATCTCAAGAATGTAAAAACATAAACATTATAGACGTTACTGTATGATATGCATAATAGGGCTATGATTGATTGAGTGTACTTTTCGTGTGTTAAGAATACGTTAAAAATTAAGAGATTTCAGCACTTTATTTATTGTCTTCGCAAACGAGAATCAATTGATTTTTCAATCAGTTTAGATTACAGAACATTAGCACAGATGTATATCTATCACTTTCAATACATTTTAGTGTGTTATTTGACATCTGAGAGTCAGTATTGATGTGAGTAATGAGGATACAAAAATACTCACTTTGTAACCACATCACTTTTTTTTTGAAGTACGTTTTTGACTATGTTCTTAATCACATTCAATCAAACTTCTGCCACCAAATGATCATGTTTGAGTAGGAAAATGAACCTGTGAAGGTTCTATCTGCAAATATTTGCAAATAAGTTAGCAGCGTGCTTTCAAAGTTGTTAATTTTTACTAATAAAGGCAATGGTAAAAATTTTCATAGAATTTATCACATACCAGTATATTTGTAGCTAACTGGAATGAATATACAAAACAATGACTACTTATACTTCAATTCGATATGAATGCACTTGTCAAATTGAATATTGATTTGGTAAGTAGTTTTAGTGAGGTTACTGAGTAAATAAAATCCTATAAAATTAGTATTGGTACAACAGCCATTGCAATAAATATGACATGACTTCCCAAAGTGTGGGAGGAACGATATGAAATTGTTCTTGTATTTATGTTGAGCATCAAAACAAGATATTCAACAACATTCCAGTATATATACCCAGTGCTAAAAAATAAAACTACGAGAATAAAAAAATAGCAACAAAATATAGACAAATAATTCGTTAATTTTTTCTTAGTTGTAACTATTTGAAACGTAAGTGACATGTCTGTTATTTGGTTTTGGTAGAGATTTGATGTGAAATTGGCATTATCATTAATAAGTATTTCAAGTATTTGTTTGGTATGTACATCTTCGGCACTTAGAAAAGTGATCAGTAGCTTTTTAAATCCACACACCAAAAGTAGGCTTATGAGCATGTGAAGCAACTCAGAGCGGGGAATCTTCTCAAGTTGGGCAACAATCCTGGTATATTGCTTTCAATGTATAGATTTCAAGGCATTTATCAATAAAATATTTAATACTATTGGTAATCTTGGACACTGAAAAAAGATAACTGCAAAGTCGGTTTTATGCACATAAGTAATTATTCATATAACAGAGCATTCGCTATATGGTCTCCGCATCTGAATCAGAATTTGTGAAGTGATATCAATAATGAAATCTACCTCGATAGAGTTTTAACAATCAAAAATAATTAATTTGGTAATTTCTAATGATATTTGCCATCGGATATTGAATAATATGATTTATGACCGCTTCGTAGAACAAATGGAACCACTGTGTCCCACTGCCACAATTCGAACGCTCCGATGGAACTTACAAAAAACATTAAATATCCTCAATGATTTGATTTGGAATTAGAACTTTTAATATTCAAATTACCTCTGCATACAATTTCAGCTGCCCGATCCATTTTTGCCATTATGTTTAAGCATTTTTAAAGAAACAGTTAAACAAAATGATGGAAAACTATCAGCATACGTGTCGTTGCTTGCTGGTTTGTCAGGAAAATTAAATTCATTTCTACAAGTTCCAAGATTAGCTATAGGTTATGCATATGCACAAGAAAAGATAAACGGTAAATATTCATTACAAAGTATAAATTACACTGCGGAACACGTTTTTGTCTCCAGCACCAAAATACCGCTAGTCACTTAATTAAGAGTTGCTGAATCCATTGCCGTTTTCAGAAATATCATAGCACGTCTAGTTTTTGAGATATTGACTGTTGAAAATGCAAAAAATGACCATTTCAGCCAACTTTGCCGTTTGCCAGCATGTAAGGTAATATATTGGCTTAATTTGCCACAGAATTCAAACTTTATGTGTATAACAATACTTATCATCGAAGTTTGTAATACTTTCGATGCGGAAAAGTTATTTTTTGATGGTTTAGAGGATTTTTGTATTTTGCCATATAGAAGAAACGAAGAATTTTGTATGGAGACTGCAAGCATGTTGAAAAAAATCGGTTTAATCGCGCAATTTCAATCAAATTATGTCTGAAATAAAAGTTTAAGTTCTATTTTGCATGTTTGGCGGATTAGATCACAAAAAATTTGATAAATCGTACTTTAAATTTCATGTAAACATGAATAAAACCAGTGTTTTACGCAACTTTGGCGACCTGTAGCTAAAAATTGTGACGTGCTCACTATGGCTTATCAGGTGGCCAATAATCAAAAAAGTGATGTTCCCCAAATTTCAATTCTTGTTCGCCATTTCATTGTAAACATGTCTGCTAAGAAATCCCCAAAATATTAGGGCATGATTTGCATTGCACACTCAGATATGAGGTGCCAAAGTTGAGCCTGTGGAGAAAAACTTGTTTTTATTAACAAAAACTATGGTTTACTCAAATGAATATAAATTTTTTTCTATAATACTTACGTAAAATGTTTTTACACCATTTGAAAGCTTAAAAAAAGGCTTCCTAGTGTTGGAGTGCAGGTACATCACACACCCTGCAGTGGAGATGTCTATGGGTAAGAATTGTAGAGGTAGCTGACTGATATCGCTACCACGTCATCACCTCTCTTTTATTCAATGTCTGGGTAAAGATATCTACAATTCATTCACTTAAAATACTACCTCTACAATTCTTACCCATAGACATCTCCACTGCAGGGTGTGTGATGTACCTGCACTCCAACACTCCTCCTCATCACACAACCTTCAAACCGCCATCTGCCACCCGAGCTCTCTTGTCCACTAAGCTCCTCCTGGCACCGAGCTCCAGCTACCGAACTCCTCCTAGTCGAGCTTCTCCTGGCTAGCTGCACCATCGTCCTTGGTCAACCGCGCCGTCCTCCAAGCTCCTCCTGATTCGTCCAAGCTCTATCTCCTCACCGAGATTCTGCCTCCTCGTCTAGGCCATGTCTCCTCGTCCAGGTGCTTCCTCATTGTCCCTCATTGAAGCCGCCTCAGCGTCCTCCAGGCGTTCCTGGGCCCATAACCTATTGAAGAGCTAGTCCGCTAAGACCACGCAGATCCTAGCGAGGCTAGCCCGTCCACATCCGATTGCAAATCATAAAGAAATACAATACAGTAGATGTCTCCTTCAACTGGGCAGCTAACTGACTGATACCTCAATCAGCAGCTGCAACTCTCTTTATTCAAACTAGGTATCTATTTTTACAATTCAACATCCTACACAAATATTATACCTCACAACAAATCTTCCACACTTTTACCTACGACGACGCATGCTTCTCAACTGACGATTCTTCTACCTGAGGTGCGACACTACCTCTATTCCAACACCTAGAAACAATAAAAAAATAAAAAAAAGCTTCAAAATAGTGGCTTTTATGATGTTTTTTATGAAGCGATTAAAAAAATCGAATAAGCTTCTAGTTAACACATCGAGTACTTTTTTGTCCCAAGTTGTCCCAGGCTTAAATTCAGTTCCAAGGGTACTTTGAGATATAAACTAAAGGATCGTGAAGAATTTAGCTGCACAAATATGCACTTTTTGAATTTAAGGCTTTTTGAATTTTTCCAATATTTTTAACCATTTTCTATTGAAAACAGCTAAAAACTAATTCAGAAAATAACTGAATTTCGCTAAATCATTCAAATCATCATTTTTATGTAAGTTTTAATATTTTTAATGGTTTGCACAACGTTAATCGCATAAATGGCTTATATGCATTATAAGTAACAAAGTTTAATATTTCGCTATAGGCCCTATTCAAAAATTAGTCTCGAAAACTTGTTTTTGAAAATAAAACATCAAATTTGTATCATAAAACTCATAAATACGACATAAGATGGAAAAAATATTTTTGGCCGCCAGTCTGTATGGAAACCGCCCATAGTGGTGCTGGAACATTTCTGAGAATGGCACCAGATTCAGCAATCCCAAATCTACTAGAGACACATAATTTGATCCTTGAGACACGCAAAAATGTCATTTTTGTTACGCTGTGTTATATTAACCGGGTACCCCCATTGGTTTGACCACATTTAATCTGAACACTTTTTAATTTGTACCCCGCTAATTTGCCATCGTTCAGATTAAAAATGGTACAAACGTCATTGAGTTCATGGAATGGAGTAAAGTGGAATGGAACGCTGTGGAACGAAATGCAGAATCAAAACAAAACAGTGAAAGAGGTAACCAGAAACACGTTTCTAGGGTGACTAGATGTTCAAATTAAAAATGAACCCCGATGATTTGCATAAGGTACCGTTCAAATTAACGGGGGTGTACGGTATGTAGTGCATGTTTCATATGCATCACAAGTGATAAACATGAAAAATGTCAAGGAAATATTGAACACTAAGCTAATTAGTATTTTCAATGTTCACCGTGTACGTTGCTATAAAAGTAGTTTATACTAGCAATGCATATTAGGTACATATTCATTGCTTAGGGTGAATAGACCGAATATGGTTTTAGTATGAAATTTACTCTATTTAGCATATATTTTTTTAAGCGTGTTTTTCGACTTTTTGTCCTTTCGACCTTTTGTCTTTCGACCTTTTGTCTTTTGACCTTTTGTTCATATACCAAAATTTGTGAACAAGCCCTTACTTAAAAACCACGATCTACACATTCGGTTAACAATGGCTTTACGGGCTAGATCATAAGTTATGCGAGAAATTTGGATCTGTGATTTAAAATAAAGTTTAGATATTATAAAGCCGTTGTTTGAGCGAGAAGATTCATCTAAGTAGCAGCAAGAACACACTCTTTGATTTCAATTTCGATTCGATTCGATTTCGGTTCATTTTTGATACGATTTCGATTAAATTTCGATTCACGATTTGCGACACCTTGCCCTTAAACTCGAAAATAAAATTCAAAGGATTTCAATCGCACTCACTGGGACCCATCCAGCCGTCAGCTGTCATAACATTGGCCCCCTTTTTGCTCGGGTTCTTTCAGAAAGTGCATGTGTGCGTGAGATCGGCACGTAATGTTTTCGTCCCAAACTGTGCGTGTGTGCCATTCGTATTCGTCCGCCAAAGCAGCGAAATTTTCAAAGACGCAGAGATAGGCACCAGATTCACACAAGCGAGCGTGTAACAGCGAAGTTTTTCCCGAAATTCCACCTGAAATGTTGTGAAAATCCGGCCAAACTGGGCGTCAAAGTGCACCGCAAACCCACATCAACCCGTAACCGTGGCGATTGTTAGCGATAATCTCAGTTTCGAGCGCTATTTCCTCCAAAAAATGCAGGTGAGTTTTTGCTTCCTCTCCGATGGCGTAGTCCGACCTTTTTTTTTTCTCACGTACCTACAGTGACTCAAGTTCATGTTGGCACAGGGCACTGTGCACATCAATCTGGTAGAAATCTATTGAATTCGAAATACTTTATTAAGAATGGTCATAAGTGTCATCTATTCTTCGACAATCACTAACAACTGATTCCATATCTGGAATAATGGGAAAGTATTGAATTCGCATCTTAAATTGACCCAATTCCATATACGTACACCTATGAAAATTTAAACGTATATCGTTTAAAACTAAGCTATAACTATCTATATGATTGATCAACCCCTTTCTAACATTGTTCAGATGTATTAGAGTACATTTGAAAAATTTATAAACGAATGTATTTGAAACTTAACAAATTTAAAAAAAAATACCACTTAAAACGATTTTTGCCATAAATCCAATAAACAATTTTAATTGATAGGTTACCTGCCCTTCTACGCCTGCTTGTCCCATGTTCTATGTAAACCTTATGGACCGTGGGACAAATATGCGTAAAACGGCTGTAAGAATGATATACGTGAGTACTGATAGACTTTAAGTTGAAATGTATTCAGTTTACAGAAATCACAAGCCGTTCTTGTATTGAAGTTCACAAATTGTTTTGGCAGTGCTTCAAACCTCTTCTCAAATATTAATTGTTTAACCATATTTTGTTCTAAAAAAAGGAAACTTGTCTGTAATAAGAATATGAACTACGAACTTTGTTGTTCATAAAACTACCTTTCACGTTGCTGTCCATAGCTTCATATCTTATTGATATACTTTTAACTTGAACATATCCTGCGGGTTTCCGACCCCCCTCCCCCATGACAAGAATTTTTATTATTAAAAATAATTTGTGTGGCGCGTGAGATGTCTTTCAAATCACCTTCCACAGATTTACAAATTTCAACATGCACCAGTTTTTGCTAAAACATTTCGATTCGTTTCCGTCGGATTCCATTTCCACACTATCCAAAGGCTATTTTTCCGTTATACTCGCATTCCAAGCCATGACGTATTTTGAAATACTTGTTGGAAATTGATCAGCATCATTAATTACCCTCTCTTTCTCATAGTAGCACAGGTGATCCGCTCGTTTTCGACGATTGTGTAGTGGTTTTAAGTAATTCAGCTTATTTGCAACAAACTTCGTTCTTGCACTTCTTTTCAGAAACGCCATTTTCACAGTGTCGAACAAAACTGTGGGAAAGGTAGAGTAAACGTTCAAGAATTTGTCTTCTCGATGATCGTCATTATCGAAACTTCAAAACAGTCGTTTTTTTTTCGTTCCAGATCGAGACATTTGTATAAAAATTTGTTCACTGTGTTTTTGTTGGAAAATAGAATATAGTGAACAAATGTTCATGTAAATTCCCTTGATTTCAAATGAACAAAACTGCTTTTGAAAATTTAAAATCAATGCTGGATGCTGCCCACTTAAATCCGGTAAATTCTTCATCAAGTGATTCGTTCGAGGAAATTCCAGAGACGAATAGAGACATAGTAGTCAGTTTCACAAAGAGTACCACATCTAGTATTTCATTTGGCCCCTTGGTTCTTCAACGAAGTACACTTTTCATGGCATTCTAGATTTTGCTCTATTACTATTATCATTATTATTATTATTATAAATATAGAGTTTTGGTACTTATCAGCAAAAAATTCTGGAAACTTTCATCTACACCGGGCAATCTGTATGCCAAAGGGGATTAGGCTCTGGATCTCATTTATCGGTTTACTTATCCTAATGAGTCTGTGGGATGAGCTTCTCAGTTGTGGTGGTTCAGGAACCGTCTGACTATGCTGCAGGTTCCAAGAATCACCGCTTTTTGGATGCTGTGTGAGTTCTTCTTCAATTCCAGCTCGTCTAGAGACCTAAGGAGAGATTTCGGGATAATTCTGGTTGTTGAGAGGACTACTAGTTCCGGACGTCCTCTAGGTGCCTGTAGAGACGAACCAGCCAAGGGCTGAAAGTCTCTCTAATAAATTCATTCATTCACTCTAGGTGCCACATCTGCTTCAACTCCGCCAAGTCGTAGTACTTCGCTATCTTGTTAGAGAACGTTGATTGAACATTGTGGTCCAACAGAACAGCGATGTCGATGAGTGTAACTCGTTTCATCCTTTTGTCGTAGACTACAATGTCGGGGCGGTTGGCACAGATGAGGACGTCCGAACCGGGTCAGGTACGTACTTGTAGGAGGGTACAAATCGGTCCACCAAGTTGTGCTTAAGAGCAAGCTGTTGGTGCACAATCTTGGCAACTTCGTTGTGACGATCGAGGTAGGCTGATCCAGCTAGTACTGAACAGCCAGGAACGACATGCTCGATAGTCTCCCCTACTGAATTGCACTTCCTACAGCGGTCCTCTAAATATTCGTGCAATATGGATAGATAGCACAGCGTAACAAAAATGACATTTTTGCGTGTCTCAAGGATCAAATTATGTGTCTCTAGTAGATTTGGGGTTGCTGAATCTGGTGCCATTCTCAGAAATGTTCCAGCACGTCACAATTTTTAGCTACAGGTCGTCAAAGTTGTATAAAACACTGGTTTTATTCATGTTTACATGAAATTTAAAGTACGATTTGTCAAATTTTTTGTGATCTAATCCGCCAAACATGCAAAATAGAACTTGAACTTTCATTTCAGACATAATTTGATTGAAATTGCGCGATTAAATTTCAATTAAACCGATTTTTTTAACATGCTTGCAGTCTCCATACAAAATTCTTCGTTTCTTCTATATGGCAAAATACAACCATTCTCTAAACCATCAAAAAATAACTTTTCCGCATCGAAAGTATTACAAACTTTGATAATAAGTATTGTTATACACATAAAGTTTGAATTCTGTGGCAAATTACAAGCTGGCAAACTTGCATGCAAGTTGGCTGAAATAGTCATTTTTTGCATTTTCAACAGTCAATATCTCAAAAACTAGACGTGCTATGATATTTCTGGAAACGGCAATGGATACAGCAACCCTTAATTAACTGAATAGCGGTATTTTGGTGCTGGAGACAAAAACGTGTTCCGCAGTGTAGCTTTTCGTCGTAATTACCCGGTCCTGAATGGCTACCATTAAACCTTCTGTTTCTGAGAAGAGGTCACCCCACACCAGCCACGTGTTTGACGCCACTTTATCAATGTGTTCGAGCTCCAGTTAATGGGGGTGCGTTCCATGCAACTCCTGCTTCCGCGACGCGATCTACTCATCGACGTTTTTAATGTCGCAGTTCAGCTGGTAATCCTCCTGCGCCAGAGGGCGCTGAAGCCGTGGTTAGCTTCACATACAGTGCGGTAAATTTCGTGGCGGTTCTGGCTTTGTACGAAGTATGCCCGCAGCTGCTGGATCTGGGAGACACATAGTGCCTGGATATCGGTGACGCCTCTTCCTCCTGCTGCACGTGGCAGGGTGACTCTCTCAATGGACGATGTTGGGTGGCGCATTCGATGCTTGGTGAACGCCACTCGTACTGCTCGTTTGATCGCCTCCAAGTCAGTTTTGGTCCACTTTACCACCCCGAAACTATACGACAACAGGGGCACAGCAAACGTATTGATCGCCTTCACCTTGTTGCCGGCAGACAGAAAGCTCTTCAAAATACAGTTGACACGAGACAAGAACTTTTCCTGCAGCTCCTTGATCATCGTGTGGCGAATACCTCTAAGTTGCAGGAATCCGAGGTATTTATACGTTTCGCCTTCAACCATATTCCGAATCCCCTCCTGCTCGTTGACGCGCAAACAGCTGGCATCCATAACCTGACCCCGACGTGGATGAATTGACCGGCATTTGTCAATACCAAACTCCATCCGGATGTCGTAACTAGCTGCAACAGCTGGTGCAGCCTCTGTACTGATTCCGCAAATAGCTTCAGGTCGTCCATATAGAAGGTGTGGGTAACTTTTGTACTCTTTTCCCCACTTTTCAGTTGGTAGCCATAGGTGCATTGGTTGAGTGCTTTGCTGAGGGGGTTCATGACCAGGCAAAACCATAGCGGACTAAAGGTATCGCTTTGAAAAAATCTCCCTCCTGTTGCAACAGCCTGATGACGTTCCCGTCTACCTTATACAACTGCAGTACCTTGAGAAGGTACAAGTGCGGTACTGAGTCATATGCCTTCTTGTAGTCGATGTACGCCATACTCAGGTTCCTTTGCTTTTGGGTAGCTTGACCTACAATGACTGCATCTACGATGACCTGATCTGTGCAGCCTTGCGTGTTTCTACGACACCCTTTCTGTTCCTCGGTCATCACGTTGTTGGTGGTGTCGCAATGGGCTTGCACCCTCCTCGCTATTACCGACGATAGCACTTTATACAAACTTGAAAGGCACGTATTGGTCTTTACTTCGCTGGGTCAGCTGTGTTTTGGTCCTTTGGCAGAAGAAATGTGATACCCCTGGTAGCTGCGTGGGGTCTCTTAGTACCGTATTGAAGCTTTCCGCCATCCGCCCATGGATCGTTTATTATTATTTTGACGTTAACTACGTCTTACGGCAATATACTGGGAGTCAATTGAAAATCTAAAATGTTGCGACCGTCACGAAATTATGTAAGATTTCAAATACTAATAACTCAGCCATTTATCGGTGGATTTTCAATATTTTCCCACCAATCTGTCGGAAATTTATACAACATTTTACTCAAATGGTGAAAACTTTTGATTTTTGATTTGATTGATTGATTTGATTGATTTTAAAATGTTTGGACCGTCACGATATTATGTTAGAATTTGAACTAAAGGAAGGCTGCAACTATGAAAATCGACTAAAATTCAAATGCAAAAAATCACTTGGCGTAGTTAACGTCATGCGGTCGTGTCTTGTACACAACCCCCTCTGATTTTTTTATTACTAGGATTTCCATGCGTTCCCTTATATTGGAACTTTTCAATCAACGTCGTCCTTTCAAACGGCTGTACGAAGTAGACACATCAATATCGTAATGTTTGGCAACCCCTTTTAGATAAGTTCCATGATTGTTAATAGCTTTCAAAGATTTGAGCAGAGTGGTTCTTGATCAGCACGAACTGTTTTTTTTCTATGATAAAAACCTTGTTTACTTATAGCAACCTTAAGAGCAAACACAAATTCAATCTCTAATGAAAAACTTTTCACTTGCCCCAAGTGATTAGAAAATTTGATGTTTTTTAGTTCTACGTCGAATTATTTCTATCCCTTTTTCAGTTTGAAACTGTCAGAGAGACTATTAGGGCAAACGCTCCCTTAGTGGAGGTAGTGTGTTTTGACATGTTTCGCACTTTTTTATGGCTATGTGATATTTTTCAATGATGTACGATGTGAAAATGATACAAGTTATCGAAAAATATTCATTAAATTTAACCATAAACCTATTTTAAACAATTATTTTGCTTGAATTTTTTGCTCCTTTGCACCTATAGTGGTGCATCAGTACCTATAGTGGAGGGTCCCATAAGAAATCAATGGTTTGCGCCACTAAAGGAACCATTCTTAAAACATACCTCCACTAAAGAAACAGTGTTCCTATTGTTGGTGCAAGGCTTTTGCAGGGAAATTTCAAATGAATCGTGATTTTTATACATTTGAATGATAGAAGGATTTGAGATCTAGCGATTGATACGCTAAAATCATATAATTCATGATTTTATCACCATGTTTTAGCAGTTTTCCCTTAGGTGCACCACTAATGGTACATTTGCCCTAAGTGTTGCAGAATTTTATCCACAATTTTTTTTCCACTGAAGAAATTAAAATAATTTTGTACGCCGTCTACTTGACATTACGTCTCCACTAGAACAGAACCTGCTTCCCAGCTTAGTGTTCTTATGAGCACTTCCACAGTTATTAACTGAGAGCTTCTCTGAGAGAAACAAAACAATAGTACACTGCCCTTCTACGCCTACTTGTCCCATATTCTATGTAAACCTTATGGACCGCGGGACGATAATGCGTAGAACGGTAGTACAGTACCCGTTCGATTGTAGCACGGTTCGATTTTGGCAACATGAAAGTTTGTGGCATGTTGCCAAAATCAAACGAGCACTGCACTGATAATTGGCCATGCATCGGAATCCTAGTCTCATATTCACCCTATTTTTAAAACTTGAGGTTTCTTATTAATAACAGAAGCTTTTCAAACAATTCTCGCATAACTTCTGATCTCGCCCTAAAAGCCATTGGTAACCGAGTGTGTAGCTCCTTGTTTCTAAGAAAAAGAATGGCCCAGGATGGAAACTATCGCCATTGGGAGATAGAGGAGGATCTTCTCTTCATCGTAGCATTGTTGAATAACGTGTAAATCCATTCGTTTGCTCGGTAACAACAACCTACACACTCGGTTACCAATGGCTTTTAGGGCGAGATCACCGGTTATACGAGAATTCTCGCATAATCTGGGATAACGCCCTAAAAGCCATTGGTAACCACGTGTGTAGCTCGTTGTTTCTGAGAAAATTAATGAACAAACATCCGAACCAACACCACTGGCAGGTAGAGAATGATCCTTTCTTAACCATTGCGTTGTTGAACAACGTATAATTCCATTTAAATTCATAGAAATAACGAGCTACACACATGGTTACCAATGGCTTTTAGGGCGAGATCAGAAGTTATGCGAGAATTGAATTGAATACCGACAATAATCAATGTTGGAATCTATTTTTATTACTTGTGTTAATTTTAGCTTAGGCTGACTTTCAAGTCTATCAACAATTTACAAGACAATGTTAAATTGTTGATGTTGATTCCAAAACCTGTTACCGGTAAAAGGATTTAATCAGTGGCGATTCCCTAACCTCAAATCTACCTGTTCACGATTACAAATTTGCATTTAATAAGTAGAACTTTGTTAGAAGGGAAGATTCCAACCATCAACTGTGTGCTTTATATTCTAAATTTACCGAATTAGCCATTTTTAGATTCGTAGAACAGGTAAAAAGTGAGGTTACGAGTCGCCTCCGGATTTAATACTGAAAACCCCTCAAACCGTTCATTAATTTTTATCAACTTGATGTGAAAACAGTGCCCTGTACCAATATGAATTCGAGTCACTGTACGTACGCTCCCGATGCACATGACCTTACTGCGTAGCTTCTGTGCCTCGTCGCCGCACCTCCCTCCTTTACGCAAGTGCATCGAAAATTAGGCGTTGTGTACCGCTTGGATTGAATTTGTGGGTCGCTTTCATATATCTTACTATTATTGTTACATAAATTTTGTAGTTATGGTTTGAATACGAGTACAACTGACCCCTATAAGCTACCCCCTCAAGCCCAAGATTGTTTATCTCATATTGATTTTGTGTCCCCCGACCTCCCCGGGGGGCACTCTGTTCTCTTTCCGTACTTCCAGCAAGCAGACGATCCCCCGTATTTGACTGTTGGCACGGAGGTAAGCGCCAAATACAAGGGGGCGTTCTGCGAGGCCAAGGTCCGCAAGGTGGTGCGCAACATCAAGTGCCGCGTCGCGTACAAACAGGCCGGGCTCGGGTCCGGAGTGGTGTCCGACGACCAAATCAAGGGGGCGCTCCGCGTTGGGGCCACGGTAGAAGTGAAACACCCGGAGCGAAAGGAATACGTCGAAGCGACGCTGACGAAGATTCAGGACTGCTCCCAGTATACGGTTGTGTTCGACGACGGGGACATTACGACGCTACGGCGCAGTGCATTGTGTTTGAAGAGTGGAAGACATTTCAATGAAAGTGAAACGCTCGATCAGCTACCGTTGACCCATCCGGAGCACTTCGGAAATCCGGTTATCGGCGGACGGCGAGGTCGAAGGTGAGTAATAACTAGTTTGGGGTATTATCGTTCAAATTGTTTGGCGAAAGTCGGCTTTGAGGAGCAGTGGATTTACTAGTTCACATGCTGGAAAAAATAAGATGTTCACCCAGACAATTTGACTTGATTGAAGTTCAAGTAACAGAAACATTTCAGAACAGGGCTGCTCAACGTACAGTTCGTGACTTGATATTGTGTGGCCCGCGAAGAGTTTGAATGCTCGTCTCATATTTGGCATGTTGATAGTTCTAATCAACTTGAAGTTAGAGCTACTAAGTTCAATAAGTAAGTTAGTTTTTCTTTATTTGAGTGACTTTTCGTGAAGGAAATCATGCTTGGGTCTCTGGAATAATTTCCGGGGATATTCCTAAAAAATCCAGCCTAAATTCTTGGAGGTATATTGAACTAAATTCACATTTTTTTTTTAAAGTCCATCAAAATTGATAAATGTATTCTCTATTTGTCCAGAGTTTCTAATGAAATTCTTGGAAAAAAATCCTTAGAAAAATGCTTACAGTAACACCAGGCACTTAGTCGCTACCAGCCTTTCAATAATAATCTAGCTTTGAAAGACCGTATTGTGGGGTATTGAGTTTTTATTTGATAATTAGCTGAAGCTTATCAGAATTACAGTAGCAATTTATCTGCCCATGTTTTTTTTAATGATTGATGTGTAAAATTGGTCTAACAAAATCTTTTTGAGCCATTAACTAGATTCTCTCAAAATCCTGACATGAATTTTATGGAATCCTTGGGCAGGATGAATATCACTGCGGAACACGGTTTTGTCTCTAGCACCAGAATACCACTATTTACTTAATTAAGGGTTGCTGAATCCAATGCCATTTCCAGAAATATCATAGCACGTCTAGCTTTTGAGATATTAGCTATTGAAAATGCTATATTTGACTATTTCAGCCAACTTGCATACAAGTTTGCCATCTTGTATGGCAATTTATTTGCTTAATTTGCCTCAGAACTCAAACTTCATGTGTATAACAATACTTATCAACAAAGTTAATAATACTTCGAGTGCTCAAAAGATAGTTTTTGTTGGTTTAGATAAGTATTGTATTATGCCATTTAAGAGAAACGAAGGATTTAGGATTCCATCTGGCGGTTTCCTTCAGAAGTTATTGTAAGGATTATACCAGGAATTCCATCAGAGATTTAACCAGGAACTTACTCACTTACTTATTTGGTTTCACATCAATTATCTTGATAAAGCCTCGCCAACAATAATTCGCCAATTCACTCGGTTCATGACCGCTTCTCTCCATCCTCGACTGTGACCCACGTTCTCCAGGTCCTGGTGCACCTGGTCAATCCACCTAGCACGCTGCGCCCCACGCCTTCTTGTTCCGACCGGATTCGTAGCGAACACCATCTTTACAGGGTTGTTGTCCGGCATTCTTGCAACATGCCCTGCCCAGCGTATCCTTCCAGCTTTAGCTACCTTCACGATACTGGGTTCGCCGTAGAGTTGAGCGAGCTCGTGGTTCATCCTTCGCCGCCACACGCCGTTCGAAAACCCCAAGAGCTTGCAAGTCCTCCTCGAGCATAGTCCACGCCTCATGCCCGTAGAGGACTACCGGTCTTATGAGCGTTTTGTACATCGTACATTTGGTGCGGGGGTGAATCTTTCTTGACCGCAGTTTCTTCTGGAGCCCATAGTAGGCACGACTTCCGCTGATGATGCGCCTTCGTATTCCCCGACTAACATTATTGTCAGCCGTCAACAAGGATCCGAGGTAGACGAACTCGTCCACCACCTCGAAGGTATCTCCGTCTTTCGTTACACTGCTTCCTAGGCGGGTCCTGTCGCGCTCAGTTCCGCCAACCAGCATGTACTTTGTTTTCGACGCTTTCACCATTAGCCCGACTCTTGTTGCTTCGCGTTTCAGGCGGGTGAACAAATCTGCCACCGTTTCAAATTTTCTCCCAATAATATCCATGTCGTCCGCGAAGCAAACAAATTGTCCGGATCTCGTGAAAATCGTGCCTCGACTGTTAAGTCCGGCACTCCGCATAACACCTTCAAGCGCAATATTGAACAACAGGCACGAAAGTCCATCGCCCTGTCGTAGTCCCCGCCGAACTGGAGTGTTCGCCCGAGATCTTCACGCAGTTTTGCACACCGTTCATCGTTGCTCTGATCAATCTTGTGAGCTTCCCGGGAAAACTGTTCTCGTCCATGATTTTCCATATCGTATGCCGCCTTGAAATTGATGAACAAATGGAGTGTAGGGACCTGGTACTCACGGCATTTCTGGAGGATTTGCCGCACGGAAAAGATCTGGTCCGTTGTCGAGCGGCCGTCGATGAAACCTGCTTGATAACTTCCCACGAACTCGTTTGCTATAGGTGATAGACGACGGGAGAGAATCTGGGATAGCACTTTGCAGGCGGCGTTTAGGATGGTGATTGCACGATAATTTTTACACTCCAGTTTGTCGCCCTTTTTGTAGATAGGGCATATAACGCCTTGCTTCCACTCCTCCGGTAGCTGTTCCGTTTCCCAGATTCTGACTATCAGCCGATGCAGACAAGCGGCCAACCTGTCCGGGCCCATCTTGATGAGTTCGGCTCCGATACCATCCTTGCCAACGGCCTTGTTGTTCTTGAGCTGTTGAATGGCATCCTTAACTTCCCCCATCGTGGGAGCTGGTTGGTTTCCGCTGTCCGCTGTGCTGACGTAGCCATCGCCTTTGTTGTCCTGACCTTCTGTGCCTGTGTTCTCTGCGCCATTCAGGTGTAGTGCTGCTTCCACCTTTCGATCACCTCGCGTCCGTCCGTCAAGATGCTCCCATCCTTATCCCGGCACATCTCAGCTCGCGGCACGAAGCCTTTGCGGGATGTGTTGAGCTTCTGATAGAACTTCCGCGTTTCTTGAGAACGGTACAGCAACTCCATCTCTTGGCATTCCACCTCTTCCAGGCGGCGCTTTTTGTCCCGGAATAGGCGGGTTTGCTGTTTCCGCTTCAGTCTGTATCGTTCCACGTTTTGCCGCGTACCATGCTGCAGCATTGCAACCCGCGCTGCATTCTTCTCCTCTAAAACCTCCTGGCACTCCTCGTAGAACCAATCGTTTCTTGGGCTCCGTTCCACATATCCGACAATGCTTTTGGCAGCGTCGTTAATAGCTGCTTTGACTGTCCTTCAGCAGTCCTCAAGAGGGGCCCTCATCCGGCAACGCTGCCTCAAGATGCTGCGCGTACGCATTGGTGACATCTGGTTGTTTCAGCCGCTCGAGATTGTACCGGGGCGGGCGTCGGTACCGTACATCATTGATGACGGATAGTTTTGGGCGCAGTTTCACCATCACCAGGTAGTGGTCGGAGTCAATGTTAGCGCCACGATAGGTTCTGACGTCGGTTATGTCGGAGAAGTGCCGTCCATCGATCAAAACGTGGTCGATTTGCGATTCTGTCTGCTGAGGTGATCTCCAGGTGTACCGATACGGGAGGCTGTGCTGGAAATAGGTGCTACGAATGGCCATGTTCTTGGAGGCGGCAAAATCTATCAGTCGTAGGCCGTTCTCGTTCGTCAGCCGGTGGGCGCTGAACTTTCCAATCGTCGGTCTGAACTCCTCCTCCTGGCCAACCTGAGCGTTCAAATCTCCTATGATGATCTTGACGTCGTGGCTTGGGTAGCGGTCGTACTCGCGTTCGAGCTGCGCGTAAAATGCGTCCTTGTCATCATCAGTGCTTCCGGAGTGTGGGCTATGCACGTTGATTATGCTGAAGTTAAAGAATCGGCCTTTGATTCTTAACTTGCACATTCGTTCATTGATCGGCCACCACCCGATCACGCGCCTTTGCATATCACCCATCACTATGAAAGCTGTTCCCAGCTGAGCTCGCGTGTGTTGCCGCAGCTCTGGTAGATGGTATGATTACCTCTAAACGTTCGCACCAATGCTCCTGTCCAGCATACCTCCTGCAGCGCTACGATGTCGAATGTTAACCAGGAACTCCATCAAAAATTGTCTCCAGGAATACCGTCAGGGGTACTTTTAACGATTCAACCATGAGTTCCTCGAAGGATCACATCAGGGTTTCCATTAGGAATTTCTCAAGGGATTCCATCGGAAGTTCCTCTAAGGATCCCATTGGAAGTTTCCCTAGGGATTCTACTTGGTATTCCTACAGGAATTCTATCAAGGGTTTCTTTGGAGATTCCATCATAAATTACACCAGGGATTAAGTCAGATGTTCTTCCGAGGATTCCATCAACATTTTCTCTTTGGATTCCATCAGGAGTCTTTCAATAGATTTCATTAGGAGTTTCACAGGGATTCCATGGATTCCTTCTGAAATACTTCATAGATTTCATTACAGTCGGTCAAACGGTTGCAGCAACATAAATCGGTTTGACTAACTTGGGGGCGGAGTCAATTTTGGTCAAACCGTCTGAGCGTCTGTGGGCTGCATTAGGCACAGAATCCAGGACAATAATTTGTTTATTTGTTTATTTGTATAATTCAACGGACTGATTTGTCTAATTGAATGTTCTTAAAACTAAAAAGACACAGGTACAAACGATACAAAACTAACAACATCATAATGTGAAATACAAAAGCTTCTTCAACAAATAACAATACATATCAAATCAATAAAATCAACACTTAACAAAAAGAGTTTCTCATAAAGTACAACTACATTACATAATGCCAGGTTTCCAGGTGCATTGCCTTCTCACAAATTCCCTAAATTTAACGTGTTTTGGCCATACATTTTGCGTCATTGCGGTCAACTTCCATTTTTTATCGAGAACAACTTTAAACGAAACATAATCTAAATTGTTGCAGTCAATCCATCTTGGAACTAGTTTTCGAACTTCTTTACAATCTTTATCACGAGCACCCAAACATCGAGAAACCATTTGTTGAACATCTTTCTCAGACACGCTGCCGTCGATATTGGTCAATAATAAGGCAAAGCTCTCATCAGCAGTGTTTGCTACACCGGGTGATTCTCGGGAAACATCAGGTACAAGCGGCGTTTCACTGTGCTGATTCACTTGTTCACGTTCTAGTTGTGAAGTTAACTGTGGAGTCGAATGGCTTATAACAGTATCCGATTGGTAGCATATCGAACTTGGAGCAAGAATTGACATTATAGCTTCAACTTTAGATTTTAGGATTTCTACGTCACGATGTAACGCTGAGCCATCTCGATCGGTTGAATCTTTTTGCCCCTCTCTCCACTGAACAAACTTCGACAAGCAATCATCACACAACCAAATGCTGTTCTTGTTCGGTGGCGATACAGCAGCTAGGCTCTCTTTGTTCAGCCCAACACACGCAGCATGGTAAACTCCACTACACAGCCCATTGCAAAAAATGAATGGTTGATCTGGCGTCTTGACGTGATGAAGGCATTTTCTGCAATCCATGATTAGTTTGATCCGCAAATTGAGTCCAAAATTTCTCGATGATCAGCGATGGATATGAAGTTCTGGTGAGATACAAACTGATTCACAGCGACAGTCCTTGCTTTACAACACTTTTAAGGAATTTTCGACACAATTTCAACGATAAATGAACAGTTTCGTCGAACGGAAAGCAGACAGACCGACTCAAACAATACAATACAATAGTTCAAACCTCCAAACATTCAATTAGACAAATCAGTCCGTTGAATTATACAAATAAACAAATAAACAAATAATCTGTCAGAATCCTGGAAGTCCTTTCAGTGGCAGAGTCCTATGCGAATTTCTGACATTTTTATAAAACCTTACTGAGTTCTTATAAAATCTTGAACTTTATTCTCGTAAAGTTAACGGCTCAGCAGCATTTTATTCCAATTCAATTTCTTTTTTCCATTTTACGCATTTTGATTACATACTGTTTAATATTGTTTCTGATATTTGGCTCGCGGTTCAAAAAGATGTCTTCTAACTATGTCCCTGTAAGTTTGTAGTGAAGTACATGGATTCCACTTCAATTAATTCTGGTGAATAATTTGTGATATTGTATTTAAAATTAAAATTCTCGGCAAATTACTATCAAGATTTTTCTTAAAATCTCTAGTGGATTCATTTGATATTCTTGGCAAATTTATATCAGACGAAATTAGTAAATTATCAGCCTAGCACCTCAATAAAAGTATCTTTAAGAAATTTCCAAGAAGAACTGGAAATTAGAATAGATTTTCAATTTTAGGTTCTATCTATAGAATTCATCCTGACTCTCATTAGAAGACTGGAGTTTTGCATCAGGAAAGTGCCTAGAGACATAATGAAAAATGAAAATGATGAACGGATTTCTCACAAAGATTGAACATTCTGATATTCTGTGAAGAGAGCGGTGGATCGCGTCACTACTGTAGGGGAAGGGGTGGTAAAATGAACACCTTAAGGAAATCATCTTGTTTTTGATAGAAAAACGAGAAATTTGAATAGTTCTATCGCATAACATCAAAAATAGGGATGTAATCTATAGCAGCGACATGGATTCAGACTAAAATAGCTAAATATCCACATGTTTTCATCGCTATCAAAAAGCGATGCAAATGTTCATTTTACATGCACTATTTGGGTAAAATGAACAGCGGTTGGTGGTAAAATGAACACCACGCAAAAAAGTGAGCAAAACAAATATTTCTGAAAAATTTCAATGCTTCACCGAAAATACATCCATTAATGATTGTAACCCATTGAAAAAAAATTCGAAAGGTATCAGATTTGACATCATATCATGACGATATTCACCTCACTAAAAAACCTCAAGTCTTCCGAGCTTAAAGTTACGTCAGTTCTAATTTTCAAACGTTATTTTCTAAAATCTTGATATTTTCACTTCAATTGACCTCCGTATCAACTCGAACACTCAGATTTATGCTCTAAATCGTCCGTGCGAGATAAAAAATCCTCGAAATTTGTTTTTTCTCGGTAAAAGGAACGGTGTTCATTTTAAAACCCCTGTTCATTTTACCACCACTTCCCTTACCTTTTTTCAACGAGGATTTGGTTAAAAAATATCTCTAGGAACTTTTATTTATAAAACCTCACCAAACATTTTATTCTGTTCCACACTTTCTGGCGCCTGATCAATCAAATATTTTAAGGTTTATGAACTATTGAACCATCTAACGTTCTTCCCTTTTTTGTAATCCCTCGCAGATCGCGTCACCTGCTGCAAGACGACAGCTCCGACGAGGACGACGAACCGGCAGTAAACTCCCGGTCCAACAACAGCGACAAAGAGGAAAACATCGGCAAGGTGGTCTGTGTGGAGTCCACCGACAACAAAAAGAAGAATCCCAAGGAAAATTGGTTCCCCGGGCTGGTGGTGGCACCCACTGCACAGGATACCGTTCGAATACGCGTCAAGGACGAGTATTTGGTTCGTTCGTTCAAAGATGGCCGCTACTACACGGTGCCCAAGAAGGAGGCGACCGATTTCAGTCGGGATTGCACTAACAAATCGGAAGCGGCAGCCGTTTCGGCCGCCCTGGACTACATGGACAATGACACGTTGCCGCCGCATTGGGATCGAGAGGCATTGTTCGGTATGTCTGGAAGTTGCAGTGACTCCGAACAGGAACTGGAAACCGACAGTTCAGATGATGAACCCACGGAGGAGAAGGATCACTTTGTAGCTCAATTGTACAAATTTATGGACGATCGCGGGACTCCGCTGAACAAAGTTCCCTCCATCATCAATCGAGATGTCAATTTGTACCGATTGTTCCGAGCAGTGCAGAAACTCAACGGTTACAATCGTGTCACTAGTCAGAATCAATGGAAGCAAATAGCTCTGCGATTGGGATTCTCACCAGCTACGGTCAGCATTACCAATCTGGTGAAACAGGCCTACAAGAAATTCCTGTTCTCTTTCGAGGAATTCAATCGAAAGCTGGGTTGCACTATGGTTCCTCATCCTCGAACCAATCGCTCCAAGGGGCGAAGCCTGGTTCGAGCCAGCTCAGTGCAATCCCCCAAGACCACAGAAAAAGAGAAACCTTCAACATCCAAAGCAGCAGCAGCGGCGGCCGCAGCTGCTGCTGCTGCTTCCGCTGCCGCAGCCGCCGCGGCCGCTGCAGCAGCTGCAGAGGCCACCTCCAGTTCGGCAGTCGAAGAGTCAGGAAACACCAGTGAATCGAGCACGGCCGAAACCAAACCACCGAACAACAAACGCAAACTGTCCGGTGCCAGTACAGGGAAGGTCAAGGCTTTGGTGGATAAATTCGAAGAAAAGGAAAAGGACAAGGAGAAAGAAAAGGAAAAGGAAAAACCTAAAGAAAGTGTGGTTGTAAAGAAGGAAGAACCTCCCGCGTCAGCAAAGAAGGAAAAGATACCACCCAAGGTGACGACCCCCAAAGCCAGCGAACCGAACGAAAAGCGTGGTCGCAAGCGAAAGGAAACGGATTCAACCGATTCGAAGAAAGACGACAAAGACAAAGATAGCGGCAAGGGGTCATCATCGAGTGGAGCCTCTTCTTCGTCTGTTTCGGGCGACAGCAAGAGCAGCAGTTCATCGTCCTCTGCAATGGAGACCAAAACGGCTCCGAGTTTCCCGATTGAGGTGGGAGACAAGTTGAAGGTTTACTACGACGAGCAGAAGGTGACCTACGAGGCTAAAGTGATCGAGATTGCCATTCAGGAGGGAAGTCCGATCTACTTGGTGCACTACACTGGATGGAATACGAGGTAAATGCTTTTGATTTGTCACTTAACCCTCAAACTCCTAAATTTCTATTTTTGATCTAGGTATCATTTATCACTATCTAATATCGATCTAAACAATTATTGACAATGATTTATGTTTACCTATTCGCAAATTTATGAATTTCGGTTGCATTTTTTTGCTTGAAGTCTCTTGTGATCACCCATCACCCAGACAATTAGGCATTTTTTCAAATTATCGGACAGGTTTGGGCCGGAGGTTCTCCGATTTGTATGAAATTTTCACCAGAGGTAGTGCTCGTGGATACATGACCAAAAGTGAAATTCAAAAAAATTATAGTGGCCTATTTTCCCGGAAAACTCTAGATGTATTTTCACGATTCCCCTATATACTTCAAACTTTAAAAATTCTTATCTCCTGAACTATGCATCGTAGTACAAAAGTCTTTTAGTGAAATCGAAAGGAAATTTCCTCAGCAATTAAAAATATAAAAAGAAAAACATTTCCCAGAAAATTTTTCACCATGGACAAAATTGTCGGAAAAATAGTGGAAAACCTATCGTCTGTATCATGAAAAAATTTCGAAAAAATGTTTTTTGTTTCATCAATCCATACTCTAACTTTCGTCCATAGACGCCAAAGTGGTATCTTTTACCGTTTAGGCGACAGAACTGAAAAACCGATGACCACCCACACGCTTCCCATAGGAAAATGTGTTCTATTGTGGGCCTTATAACCGTGCGCTGACGGCGGCAGTAATTTACACGCTTTGTAAGTGTAACGCACGTAAACCATCCTTCCCTTTCTAGTCAGAAGAAGCTTTCCGTCAATCGGAGCACTCTCCATTGGTCTGTTGGGTGTTTTGTGTGCCCTTTATCAGCAACGTTATTTAGTATTAACGCTGACAGTCTCTATAGGAGCCGCACGGGAAGTTCTTGTAACAATCAATCATCGTGCTAACGTTTGAAGGAGAAAATCTCAAGATCCACTTTCTTTGGAAACTTATCAATATATTCTAAATCTGTTGTTTCGGTCAGGAAGTCTTTCCTACGTTGTGTCTTTAACGATTCAACGGACGACAAATCGAACGAACGACTTGCACATTAACTGATTTATTACCACTGAGAGGCAGCATGCCTAAGTACTTGGTGGAGAAGCGAGAGAAACTACATTCTTACAAGTTAAATGGGTGCGCCATACATACGCGCACAATACGGACAGACAAAATATACAATAAGTATTTATTACGCGCGTACGCTTCTCAATACAGTTTGGGGCACTGTTGGGTTGGCGCCAACAGTAGAGGCTGTATGCTGACTGGCAGTTGAATATTCCACAGCAGTCATCAATGGAACAATAGATAGCGTCTCTGAGTGTTATGCAGTTGATTGATATTATATACATGCAAATACTATACTTTATTCTCTCAAGCAACCATCAGAATTTATATCAAACATATCACTTTGTATAGAAAACAAAAATAAAAGCGCAAGCTTTTAGTTCATTATCTAATCATTTGATAAATTGACCAAAATAAAAAAAGCAAGTAAATTACAAATAGCACTCTATGTACGCTTAAACATCCTTTTTGCTTGGCAAGTACTTGATACTGAGGGTCAGTTCATATTACCTATATCATAATTAATATTATTTGATAATAGCATCGTTTTCAATTAAAGACTGTTAGTCTCAATAGTAAAGGTTACGATTTACGAATTAAGGACATACAAAACACCCAATAGACCAATGGGGAGTGGTCCGATTGACGGAAAGCTTCTTCTGACTAGAAAGGGAAGGATGGTTTACGTGCGTTACACTTACAAAGCAAGTAAATTACTGCCGCCGTCAGCGCACGGTTATAAGGCCCACAATAGAACGCATAATCCTATGGAAAGCGTGCGGGTGGTCAACGGTTTTTCAGTTCTGTAGCCTAAACGGTAAAAGATACCACTTTGGCGTCTATGGACGAAAGTTAGAGCATGGATTGATGAAAGAAAAAATATTTTTTTGAAATTTTTTCATGATACAGACGATAGTTTTTCCGCTATTTTTCCGACAATTTTGTCCATGGTGAAAATTTTTCCGGGAAATGTTTTTCTTTTTATATTTTTAATAGATTGCTGAGGAAATTTCCTTTCGATTTCACTAAAAGACTTTTGTACTACGATTCATAGTTCAGGAGATAAGAATTTTTAAAGTTTGAAGTATACAGTGCCCTACCGATTTTGGCAACACAACGTGATTTTTATGTTGCCAAATTGGGGATGTTGCCAAAATCGGGAATTTTGAGATGCTTATGTTTTTTATCATATTAATCTCTAAACGTATCAGAAAATGCATGTCAACTATTTCAAATGATGTGAACAATATCTGGGAGCTTTCTTTGTCCAATCATGCACTGAATGATTTGATTTGTTTTTGAACACCTGAAGATAATATTAAAATAAATCACTGTTATTAGTATCAACATTTGCCTCAGTGTAGTAAGGTAAAATAATCTTGGCACCACTGTATCGAGAAAAAGTCAGTTAATAAAAAAGCATTGTTCACGACGGTCACGTTTCATTTTCGGTCCGAAGTAAAAACTCCATTCCTCCGCGTTTTGAGCTATCGTTGAGCAGACATTTTTTGGTCCGTTTCGACCGGATTTCTGGAATTGGAGTTTCGTCGTGCCGTTTCGGTTAATTTCCGCTCGTGATCGATTCCGCGTCAAATTTCGCGTTTGACGTTGGATTTCAGAGATTAGATCGCAGCCGTGATGCGAATCTGAAGAATCGCCATTTTGGTTGATTGTGTCGATGTGATAGCGTTCGGTGCAGCACTGAACCGGAAGTGTGAACTGTGAAGTGTTGGATTACGCGGCCATTCGGCGATCGAGTCCGTGGCACGAACAAATCGCCACCATTTTGGCGAAAGGAAGTATTCCAATACCGCTTGGCTAGAATTAGCGAAGAATTGCGACTCACTACTACAGTGAAAGTGATTACGTGTCCGTGACACATGTGTTAGTGATTGCCACCGGGGCAAGAAAACGCTCCCACAGCTAGTGTTGGAAACCGTGTTTCCAAGTGTGTGTGTGAACAGAGGCTGTTCTTCGCCATGCGAAGCCTACAGCAATGACATAAGCATACCCGACCGACTGGAAAACTGTGTACAGCAATTCTCGCCAAGCGAGTGAGACGCACAACGGTGTGTATGTGAATTAGCTCCAGCGGCTGAAAAATGGGAAGGCAGTCTCGCCATGCGAGCTGTGTGTGTGAACTCATTTTCCATCAAGTGATTGCACAATGATGTGCGTGCCTCAGCGGCAAAATTGAATTGTGGTCAAGCCACGAAGAAAACACAAGTGAGATAGCGAATGATGAAAAAGTGAGAAGCTGTGCGTGTGAGCAGCAATCGAATTTAAAAACAACTGAATGTCGGAGTCCGAGACGCCGCGAGTGGTGGTTCCAAAACCACGAAGAGATATTTTGAGTGCTTTGTCGGATGATATCGATGGGAATCAGATTCCTACGATTGCCCAGCAGAAAATCGCGAAGCAAGCTGCCGAAGAAAGAAGAGTTATGGAGCAAAAAGTGGAATTATTGATCGATCGGCGAAGTGCACTGATCGCAAAGCTGCTACGCATCAACGAAAGTGCGCAGCAGGAAGATGTTAACATTCACCTTCTCCGGTTGCATTTGGATACGTTGCGTAGGTGTTCAGATGAAAATGAGAAAATATTTTCCGAATTGTCCGTGATCATTCCGAAGGAGAATCGTGAAGAGCATCATCAGGAATATGTGAAGGTGGAAAGAATGCACGATCAGTTGTACGTGGTGTTGCAAACGAAGATAGCAAGGCTTGGTGAAGTGGATTCAAAGTCATCTAATGCAGTAGCGCCAATTGTCCCTCAGCCGGTTTATATTCAAGCTCCAGCTCCACAACTACATGCCCCGTTCCCTCGGTTCAATGGGGATCCTGTGAATTGGTACAGCTTCAAAAGCCTATTCCAAAGCATAATGAGTAAGTACCCACAGGAAACTCCTGCAATGAAAATTTTGCATCTGAGGAATTCACTGGACGGTGATGCAAAAGATAAAATTGATCAGGAGGTCATCAATAGTAATGACTACAGCCTAGCCTGGAACATACTGGAAAACGCCTACGAAGATAAGCGTTTGATTATGGATACGCATATTGATGCAATCCTTGACATCCCCAAGGTAACCAAGGAAAACCGAGGTAAGTCGATCACTAAACTTGTTGATATTTGCATCAAACACACGGAAGCTCTAAGCGGCCATGGATACAAAGTCGAGGGATTGGCTGAGCTGATTCTCGTCAACGTTTTGTATAAGAAGTTGGATAGGGAGACCCAAGAGCAGTGGGAATTAGCATTAGGATCAGGAGACTTACCAGAGTTTAGTGACTTCATGGATTTCCTTAGGGAACGGGGACGGGTATTGGTGCGGACTAGTCACCCTCAACACCAAGGGCCTCAGCAAGCAGTAGGCCAGTCCAAGCAACGGCCAACTTTCAGTCAGCGGCCAACTGCGCAAAATGTCTCCAAGTCTTTCGTCCAGACTACGAAGGAAATATGTCCTTGTTGTAAGGCCGATCATTCCATCTACCGTTGTCCCAAGTTTCAAAACCAATCCGCCTCTGATCGCAAGTCTGTAGTTGTCAAATCGAATTTGTGCTACAATTGCTTGAAGGGAAATCATCGAGTCAGCGATTGTCCTTCAGAACACACCTGCAAGGTCCAAGGCTGTGGCCGCAAACATCATAGTTTATTGCACCCCAGCACAAATGCGGAAGGTCCAACGAATTCAGCGAAGAATGCAGAATCGAAGGAAGCTCAACATTCAACGCCGAAGGAGCGGTCGCAGCTTGAAAGTGTCAGTGTTCCAGAGTCTTCGAGTGCAAATACGTTGTGCGGTCGTACAGTAGCAGTCAAGAAACACGTGTTGCTGTCTACAGCGGAAGTCTTTGTGGTGGGCAATGGAGGTTGTATCATCAAATCGCGGGCATTGTTAGATTCTGGATCTGACAGCCATATTATTACGGAAAGGTTGGCGAGTCAACTGAAGCTGAAGTTGGAAAGAGTCGATCTACCAATCAACGGATTAAACGATCTTCAAACTAATGTGAAACATCTGGTGTCTACCACGATACACTCTCGGTTTGGCACGGACCCACAGTATAAATTAGATTTTTTGGTGGTTCCTCGGGTCACGTCCAGCATACCCGCAGTCGAGGTGGATGTTTCATCCCTGTCCCTGCCATCCACTCTGCCATTAGCTGACCCTTCTTTTCACAATCCGGGAGACATCGATCTAATTCTCGGAAACGAAATATTTTTCGACCTCGTCAAGGCAGGTCGAGTAAAACTAGGAAATAGCTCTGCGGTATTGGTAGAGACTGAGTTGGGATGGGTGGTAGGAGGTTCAGTCCATAATCGAAGCGTCAAACAACTTTCACGTGTGTGTCATTTCAATCACTTTGAGGAGGAACTCAATCACACACTATCGAAATTTTGGGAAGTCGAGTCCGTTCCATCAAATGGTCTGCTTACCAAATCGGAAATTGCTGTGGAACAACATTTCTGTCGGACATGTACGCGTGACGAGCAAGGTCGTTATCAAGTTCGACTCCCTTTCAACGATCTTAAGGATAAACTTGGTGACTCCTACGAGCTTGCCAAGCAACGTTTCGATAGACTGAAGGTTTCGTTGAACAAGAACCCGAACAAGCGCAAGCAGTATGAAGAGTTTATGGCCGAATATATAGAACTAGGACACATGAAGGAAGTGGATAATGTTGATGGACAAGGTTACTATATTCCACATCATGCTGTCTACAAGGCAACGAGTTCTACAACGAAGACCCGCGTTGTCTTTGACGCGTCAGCGAAATCAACAACCGGTATCTCCCTTAATGACACACTGTCAGTTGGTCCTACTGTACAGAGTGATTTGCTGACGATTATTTTGCGCTTCTGTACACACGAGGTGGTTCTTACGGCGGACATCCCCAAGATGTACCGTCAGATCCGAATGTGCCCGGAAGACTGTCGCTTCCAAAGGATTTTGTGGTGGAATGCCGATGGAGAAGAACGAACTTTCGAGCTTCAAACGGTGACATACGGTGTCGCAAGCTCACCCCATCACGCTACGCGAGCACTCATGCAATTGACAAAGGACGAAGGACAGGAGTACCCTTTGGCTGCGGCGGTTATAGAGGAAGACAGTTACATCGATGACTTCCTTACCGGAGGGGAGTCCGTCGAAGCAGTTGTCGACATCTATCAGCAACTATCAGCGTTATTAGCGAAAGGTGGATTTGGAGTACATAAGTTTTGCTCGAACAGTCCTAAAGTACTGAGTGCGATTCCGGAACACCTACGCGAGAAACAAGTCAGCTTCGAGGAGTCAGGAGTGAACAACATTATTAAAGCATTGGGACTCATTTGGAATCCAACGGATGACTATTTTGGGTTTCATGTGCAGCAACCGGAACACAGGATTTCGGTTACGAAGCGCGCCGTCTTGTCGGACATTGGCCGTTTGTTCGACCCACTCGGGTTCCTTGGCCCAATCGTCACCTTGGCCAAGTTACTCATGCAAGATATATGGCGTCTCGGTTTAGGCTGGGATGAGGTTCTTCCCGACGAGCTGCTGCAGAGCTGGAGGAGCTTCCAGGAACAACTAACGTCTGTCAATCAGATCCAGAAGCGACGACTGGTGATACCAGGAAACTCGACAAGAGTTGAATTACACGGTTACTCGGATGCATCGATGTGTGCATATGGAGCCGTACTGTACATCAGAAGCATTGCCAAGGACGGAACAGTAACTGTCAACCTTGTTGCCAGTAAATCACGGGTAGCACCACTAAAATCCTTAACGATCCCGAGATTGGAACTCTGCGGTGCCCGGCTACTCGTGGAGTTAACACAAAAGGTGATATCAGCATTGAATTTGCAGTTCGACGAGGTGAAATTTTGGTGTGACTCTCAGATTGTGTTATGCTGGCTTAAGAAGTCTCCGGCAGCGTTGAACGTGTTTGTAGCTAACCGTGTGGCAGCAATTTTGGAAACAACCGATGTCAAGCAGTGGAATTATGTTCGGTCAGAGAGCAATCCAGCCGACGTTATATCCAGAGGAGAGTATCCAGAGAATCTGTCGGAGAATAAGCTTTGGTGGAATGGGTCACCTTTGCTGTGGCAACCGTATGTTGAAGCTGCCGTACTCGACCCTTTGGATGAAACAGCGTTACCAGAACTGAAACAAGCAAAGTGTTTGACAACTTCTGTGGCACAACCTTATGTACTGTTGAACAGAATAAGCCACTACCGCAAGCTGCTCAGAGCATGGGTGTATGTGCGACGCTTTCTAACTGCAAGGTGCAATCGTCCACTAACCACACCGATTACGGCTGATGAAATGTTCGTTGCAGAGCACACAGTTCTACGGTTACTGCAGGAAGAAGTCTTCGGCGATCTTCTGCACATTCTTCAACAAACGCCCATCAAACGCCATAATCTCAGCAACCTTGCACCGTTTATGGCAGAGGACGGATTGATACGAGTTGGAGGGCGGCTTAAGTATTCCGCTATCCCATATGATGGAAAACATCAAGTGCTACTGCCCGAGAAACACCACGTAACAGTTATTCTCATCAGACGACTTCACGAAGATCATGCTCACGTTGGTCCTAATGGTCTGTTAGCTATCGTACGAGAACGCTATTGGCCATTGCGTGCAAAGGCAGTGATTAAGAAAATCGTATCATCGTGTCAACTTTGTGCCAAGCACCGTCCAATTCTCGGCAGTCAACTCATGGGTAATTTGCCAGAACCACGCGTCAATCCAGCGCCAGTCTTTTCTAAGGTAGGCGTTGACTATGCAGGACCATTCATGCTGAGAATGAGCCTCAGAAGTCCGAAGACATATAAGGCATATGTACTAGTTTTCATCTGTATGGCAGTTAAGGCAATTCACATGGAGCTGGTGTCAAGCTTAACAACTGAAAATTTCATCGCCGCTTTACACCGTTTTGCCAGCCGTCGTGGATTGCCCAGTTATGTGTTTTCGGACAACGGGACATCATTCGTGGGAGCCAACCACGAATTAGCAGCGTTACGAGACCTTTTCGAGGATGAACAACATCAACGGAAGTTGGCCGAGTTCTGTTCGGCCAAGGGCATACGTTGGCATTTCATACCCCCACGTAGCCCACACTTCGGGGGAGTGTGGGAAGCTGGCGTAAAATCTATGAAATTTCATTTCAAACGAGTCGTCGGCGAAACACGTTTAACATATGAGGAGATGATCACGTTTTTGGCACAAACTGAAGGCATATTGAACTCTCGCCCACTGTGCCCATTGTCAGATGATCCGAATGATACTGCTATATTATCACCATCGCATTTCCTCATTGGCCGGTCAGCGGTGGCTCTTCCGGAGCCCTCATACACCGACGAGAAGGTAGGAAGACTCAGTAGATACCAACACCTTCAGCAGATGATGCAGCATTTTTGGGGAAGATGGTCCTCCGAGTATCTTCACCACCTACAGACCAGGCAGAAGTGGCATACCGGAGGCATCAAAATTTACGAGATCGGTGCTCTGGTGTTGTTACTTGACGAAAATCTACCACCTCAACAGTGGCGACGCGGTCGCATCATTGCGGTTCATCCAGGTAGAGATGGTGTAGTACGAGTAGTCACCGTGAAGACTGTATCAGGCGAATTCAAACGATCGGTGACAAAAATTGCAGTGCTGCCTTCGGTTGAGTCTGACGATTCAACGGGGGGAGAATGAATGATTTGATTTGTTTTTGAACACCTGAAGATAATATTAAAATAAATCACTGTTATTAGTATCAACATTTGCCTCAGTGTAGTAAGGTAAAATAATCTTGGCACCACTGTATCGAGAAAAAGTCAGTTAATAAAAAAGCATTGTTCACGACGGTCACGTTTCATTTTCGGTCCGAAGTAAAAACTCCATTCCTCCGCGTTTTGAGCTATCGTTGAGCAGACATGCACTGATATGCACCATCTGAAAAACACACTTGTTGTACACAGTACAAGCGTGGTATTATTTTCAGTGGCCATTTGCGACTGTTCTAGAGTACAAATGTGCAACTTCAAAGCAAGACCAAGTAGCAGATTTTTAATACACGCAACCTTCCGAGTAAGTTCATTTTTGGGATTTCCATAACATAAAATGCAATTCTGGTTAACAAGGGGGTCTAAATGAGGAAATTCACTCATACTTGGTCCTGAAATCTTCACAGTGATATTTAAACACGTTTTTGACTTTTAGGCTCGATTCTCTTAATTGTCGGTTCTTAAACATGAGACAATTATGCACTCACTGGAAGTTAAGTGTTGCAATACTGGTTTGCTTTCGAATGGCTGTAACAATAGTTGAAATGGCATTTATTGCAAAATTTTGCGCCTAAGATCATTCTCATCATTGAAAACTAGAAAACATGTTTAGAGAACAACACAGATGGACGACTTAACGGTATTACGTATTGTATGTAACGTATTGTAATCTTGTTTAATCATTTTTTACTATGCGTGTTAAAATAGTAAAGTTTAGTTAAATCTACAAGTCGACTTTTATATTAAAACTACCAAATTCAAATTCACAAGCCTGCCAAGACCCAATCCCGGGTTGCGCTACTGTGTGCTGGAATTGTTGAAGAAACATGAAGAATAATTTTCGAATTGAGTATCAGTGAAAATTGTTGAAAATTTTGCTTCTGAAATTTCAAATTTCATTAATTTCATTATGTGTCTTTTTTCACAAGAATACCGTTACAATATCCGATTGTACATCTGTGGGATTTTCTGTAATATCTTAAGAATAATTTTCCGGAATCAATGGAAAAAAATGTTATAATCATTACTTCTTTTTTCTTCTAACTGGATAATGTGTGAAATTTAACGTTTAATTTTGATGACAGTAAAAAAATCTTGATGATTTTTCTTAATTGTAGAGGCGCTTGCAAATGGCTACAATGAGTATCCATATATTTTCCAACATCACTTTCCAGCTGTCGCAAGGATGCGGTCAGAATAATTCTAGACTGTTGAAAAAGCGTCAATCTGGTCGAGATTCTTAGAGATAATTTCCAAATGTCTATATAGGACAAATGTGTGGAAGCCACACAATTTTCAACAATGTCCAAAGAATTTAGAACCTGGCTCTTCTTTTATTCGTTCTTAGAATTCCTCAATGAACATTTTTCAATGTCTACATCAATACCCATTCTCAACATTTTAACCAAATTGGGTCCTAAAGCCCTGTCCCAATTTTAGTGCCAAACGCTTAAGTTTAGGCCAAAAACACATGTTTACTCAATTTTCTAATGTTTTCCGTTGGTTTAGGCCCAAAATTTTTTTTTTTAGGTTTTGTCACATCCTTTGGCTTAAACTCAAATTTTGGGTGTATTTTGTTTTCCGTGTCCCTTACGAAATGTCAGATAGGAACAACCCCAGTGGTCGAACTAAAACCCCTGTGGTGTTTTTGTCGACTAAGCGAACGTCAAACATGATCAAAAGTTTCAAGGTTCATATATGGACCAAATTTTTAAATTAAAGTTTAAACATGATATAGCCATTATTTGAGCGGGGAAAATTGCTAAAGTAATTACAATATCATGCTTTTTCGTGTTATTAAATAAAAACAAGATTTCATTACAAATTTTAGGACCCAATTGCCATCTAGAGTTGTGAACAAAGTTTCTCTATGTTTTCCTCAACAACTGTTATTGAAATGCCGACAGAAATACCTAAAAGAAATCACTCACCAGTAATTCATTTGTTTTTTGAATTAACTAATCAATAATTACGAGATAATTTGAAAATATTTTCAGTCTCATCAGACCGCCACATATAATTCGATTGATATTAAAAAATACATGCACAAAAGCAACAAAAGCTGTGGGATCACACAGTATAGTTAATTATCTTAACATTTGATGCTCTTATTACACTTACTGACTGTCGATTACCATCGTATTCCATCAATTAATTATGTAGCTATAATATATACAGCTTATCTGCTTTATAATACTTGTTTTATGAGCTATACGTTAAACAATAACTTTTCAATATGCGAGTTCTACTCATTAGTACGTTCCACATTACGTTTATTAGCTCGCAATGATCACCACCATTTTCATATTGACTTATTTTCACTTTGTTTTAACTCAAAATGTTTGGTTTCAGTACTTAATAATCAATTGATAATAGTTTGCTGGGCAGTGTTTTGGAAAGCCCAAGCAAGACGTTTCGTTTTCGGGACGCCGGGAGTTTGGTTTTCGTTTCGCGTGTTGTGCTGGGCAGTGTTTTGGAAAGCCCAAACAAGACGCTTTGATTTCGGGACGCCGGGAGTTGGTTTTTGTTTCGCGGGTTTTGCTGGGCAGTGTTTTGGAAAGCCCAAGCAAGACGTTTCGTTTTCGGGACGCCGGGAGTTTGGTTTTGGTTTCGCGTGTTGTGCTGGGCAGTGTTTTGGAAAGCCCAAACAAGACACTTTGATTTCGGGACGCCGGGAGTTTGGTTTTCGTTTCGCGGGTTTTGCTGGGCAGTGTTTTGGAAAGCCCAAGCAAGACGTTTCGTTTTCGGGACGCCGGAAGTTTGGTTTTCGTTTCGCGTGTTGTGCTGGGCAGTGTTTTGGAAAGCCCAAACAAGACGCTTTGATTTCGGGACGCCGGGAGTTTGGTTTTCGTTTCGCGGGTTTTGCTGGGCAGTGTTTTGGAAAGCCCAAACAAGACGCTTCGTTTTCGGAACGCCGGGAGTTTGGTTTTCGGTTCGCGGGTTTTGGTGGGCAGTGTTTTGGAAAGCCCAACGAAGACGTTTCGTTTTCGGGACGCTGGGAGTTTGGTTTTCGGTTCGCGTGTGTTGGGAAGCCCAAGCAAGACGGTTCGTTTTCGAGGTGCCGAGAAGTTTTGCTGTTCACGCTGTGTGAGTGCGAGTGTTCAGTCGAGGATGGATTACCAACTGGTGAGCTCGTTTCATGCTTATGATAACACATTTTTTCATGTAAACGTTATTTTTTTGTAATATTTAATCAAACTTTGTATGGTTCGTCACTACAAGTGTCGGCATTATGCCTGTTTTATACAATTATAGTAAACATAGAAACTTTTTGACATTACTTAAAATATTTTTTGAATTGTTCGGCATTATGAATGTCGACGTTTATTTTGAAACTTCTACCAAAAAACTTTTCTTCTTGAGGCATAAATGTTCAGTAATACTTTTATGTAATTTTCAAACAAACTATGTATGGTTCTTCACTACAAGTGTCGGCATTATTCCTGTTTCATATAATTTAAAACATACGCATATATATATATATATTTTTTTTCGCCATTAATAAAAACTTATTTTGAATGGTTCGACATTATAGATGTTGACGTTTATTTCAAATCTTCTACCAAAAACTTTTTGAGACAAAACTAAAACCTAGCTTTAAGTATAAACCGTATTTTTCCTCCTTATCCATGGATCGCATCACCGACCAAAGGTGACTCCCAGATCTTTTCCTTTTCCACTAATAAACACCCTTCCCGTGGTGATTGTGGAGATGCAGAGGTATTCTCGGTCTCTAGAAGCAACAATCATTACACCTTAACATTCCTTCCCCATCCCAACTGACTGTAAGGACTTGGCCGGCGCCGTTATTGATCAATAATATTAGAGCTGCTAAAATTGCACTCCGAGAGTAAGCGGAATCTCCCATCCCTTATTCATTTGGATCGCAGTGCAATTATTACCAGCTCCGATCAATCACGGAGTAGCAACCATTGACATGTACAGTCAGTCTATGCTATGCTATGCTATGCTAGTACTTAATAATCAATTGATAATATTTTTTTAAGTGTTGCCAAAATTGGGAAGAAAATGTTGCCAAAAACGGGTGTTGCCAAAATCGGGGGTAGACAAAAGCGGGTGTTGCCAAAATCGGGAAGGCACTGTATAGGGAAATCGTGAAAATTCATCTAGAGTTTTCCGGGAAAATAGGCCACTATATTTTTTTTGAAATTTTCTTTTGGTCATGTATCCACGAGCTCAACCTCTGGTGAAAATTTCATACAAATCGGAGAACCTCCGGCCCAAATTGTCCGATAATAAAAAAAAATCCCCTAAATAGTAAGAATTTATTATTTAACAGTGCATTGAAAATATGATTTTTTTTTTCTGAGACATAGTTTATTTTCCGTGTAGCCAACGTAAAAATATCTTCGGAATAACACCTGGATTTTTTCGGCGATAGGTTGATAGGTTGCAGGGATTGGGTGCGACTCAAATCTCTTTCGGTGTTACACGCGCTGCTGCGAGATAGCACCCGAAAAAGACGTGCAGGAGTATTTTTCTCTGGACTGCACCCTGGCTGTGCTGACTCGCAATGTGCTTTGGGATGCATAGTATCGAGTTGTATCATTTTCACTCTTTGCGTTTCGTACACGCGTAAAAAAATTCACTTGAATTCATTTCATTAATATGTGACTGTCAAAACTCTTAAACACGTTGAACATAATTCGTCACCACCTTATGTTTCTGACTTTACCAAATATGTCAAGATCCACAACAATAAGATTTTGCAAAGCACTTATTAAGCTTGTCCGCTTTCAAGGCATACTTTGTTGAAAATATTCTAGAGTGGATTTTGTGCTTTCACGAAAGAGACTGAAAGAGTAGAGATTGTGCTTTGCTTTGTCTCGCACAAAAACAAATTGTCTCCTGCGCCTTGCTTTGAGTTTACTCGCGAAGAATGGGAGACGCACAATCAATTTCTGAGTGGCACGCATGTTTTTGGCACTGCACTGAGTTTTCAGACATTCCCTGAGGTTGATACCTTAGAAGACACCCAGACGTTTGTAAGATACACGGAAAAAGAAATCTGGCGCATTTCTGGTCTGGCGGGCACTTAAGTTAATCCCCTAAAATGTTTTTACCGCACAGAATCGTGTCCGGTTCGCGTTGTGCATGTGCAAAAAGATAGGAAAAATATTCGTGTTCAGTCGAGGATGGATTGCAACCTGGTGAGCTCGATCGATGCTTATAATAACACATTTTTATCCTGGCAACGTTACGTTTATATAGTTTTCAAACTAACTATGGATGTTTCGTTGGCATGTGTCGGATGTGTCGGCATAAACCTTTATTCTTGTTTCATGTCTTACTTTTTTCGCTAATACTGAAAATAATCTTTCAACAGTTCGACATTATGAATGTTGAGGGTAACTTCCAGATCTTCCTCCCCCACTAATCAACATCCTTCCCGTGGTAATTGTGGAGATGCAGAGATTTTCGCGGTCGCTAGAAGCAACAATCATTACACACTAACATTCTTTCTCCATCCCGACTGACTGTTAGGATTTGGCCGGCGCAGTGATTGATCAATAATATGAAAGCTGTTAAAATGTGCACTTCGCACTTAAATTTTCAAAGTCCCATCCCTTGTTTCAAGCTGAGGCAGCATCCATTATTACATAACGCTGAAATTTGAAGTTTACTAATTAATAACGTATTTTCTCCTTGTTTTAGATACGACGAATGGGTTCGGAAGGAACGTGTAGCGGAGAATCTCACCAACAGTAAAACTAAAAAGGGTAAATCGGACAAAAGTAGCCACAACAACAAGAATGCTCCCCCGCCTCGGGACCGAAGTAATAGCTCAACCGGAGGACCACCTGGATCTTCGGCCGCTAACGCAGCAAATTCAACGTCTGGCCCTCCGTCAGCTACCCCCGCTACTGCGACGACCCCCAAAACATCCAAAAGAATCCGCAATAACTCAAAGGGAGACATCTCCGGCAATACTCCAACGTCGGCGGCAACTACGAGTTCCCCACGATCTACCACCCCGAGCACATCCGCAACACGAAACAAGTCCCCGGCATCGGCCGGAGGTGCTAGTGGCCATCGCCGTCCAGTGACGCGTGGTGGCCATCCACACACGTCCTCATCGAGGCGTCGCACCTCCAACAATACGGACATTTCGTCCCTGTCGTTGCAAACGGATGATAATACCAGCGATACCGATTCGGACGAGCCGATTAAAAAGTGCCCGGCCAATACCAACAGCAACAGCTCCTCGTCGACGGCGTCCTCCAATTCCTCATCGTCGTCTGCGTCCTCCAGCAGCAGCATTAGCTCCAGCAGCACGAAAGTAAGTACAACGGCCGAAGCGGGCTCGTCCTCGGACGCGGCGGCTATTTCGGACGAGTTTAGCAACGGAGCCTCCAAGGGTCGCGATTACGATCTGAACCAAGTAAATTTCGGGGTTTGTCGCCTCACTCCTCATTCTCTCTATCTCTCTATTTCTATCCTTCAACGCTCTGTTTCTATCACTCTACTATTGTTCTGTATTCCGTGTAGAAATCGGTCTCTTCGCCCTCGTCGCGAAGAGATTGCACACATTATTCGCTATCATGTAATAACATCTTTCTTTCTTCAGTTTGTTAGGGGAACGAACAGTGCTGTATGTGTGTTTGTGCTAGGAAAAGGGGGCCTTGTAGAAATATTGTTTCGTTTTTAGTTGTTTGCTTTAGTTGTGCTTCTTGTTTTAGTTTTCATGGGAAGACGATCTTCCTCGAGAGTCTAAAATTGTCCGCTCTTTCTTTCGTCGGTCTCCAGCTTCGTTTGTCTTGCATCCTCTGCTCAAACAGTCTACCAGCTCAACGTCTTTCATGAAACATTTGGAAATCTGCCAATCTTAAACCTTCTCATAGAAAAATCATCCGGAAATATTTTGTGAATCAACGGGATCAACATAAAAATTCTCCCAATTGTATGGGCTTAACAAATTGGGACATCTGTATATCATGAAGAGAATGTTTAATTACTATTTGACACATTACATACATTTTTTAGCTTTTCTTCTTTAGCACGTGAAATATGTTGGTAGTAGAGTTTACCACGACGAACCTGATATCTTGATTACAGTATTGGACAAAACAGTTGCAACGTTTTCGATTTTCCATACAAACTGATAAATTTAAGAGGAGTTTTTTTTCTGGAACACACATTTCTTCAGACATAGGATTTGAATTTCAACATCTATTTCCAAGTGAAACGGCAGGGATACATAAGGAAGCATCTTAACGAACCAACATTATCGAAATGTGGAAGCAGTGCTTCGATGAACACCTGAATTGTGCTGAGAGTGCAAGCAGGGTCAATACAACGGAAGAAATTTCTAACTCAGTACTGCGAACTATGGAAACCAAGCAGATCACACTCCTGAAAAGGCGTGGACGACTTTGTTGCGCTCTTTTATCTCTTTTGTGACCATTGATCAATTCTCAAAATTTGGACTGCTGCACTTCGAAATGAATTCACGAAAATTCGGATACCGGTGACCAATCTGGATATACGGCCGGAAAGTAGTGTACACATCCTATTCCACCAGTGATTTTCGATATAATTTCAATATATGTTGATTGCATTTATGTGAAAGTGAAAGGCTATAGTATGTATCAAGTCTTGCGAGCTCACGTGTAACTTTTTTGAACCACAATAATCACTTGGCCACTTGACATGTTCAGATAACGAGACCGGAAGTCTTAGCATGCGATCTCGGAGAACCAACACAAATCAAATGTTGATTTCCATACTTTGTCGAACAAAATCATATTTACTCCACGAAAGATTACCATCAGAAGCCATTCTGTTCATTGTAAATACAGGTGACCATTTAAGTCTAGTTTCAGGTCACTGTTTTTGATTCCAAACAAATCGGTTTTAATCATTACGAAACAACCATTATGCAAAACATTGAATTACACTGTTTCAGCAAATTGGATATTAATAAAGTTGAAACATTTTAAACGTATTGTCCTTGTGGGAATCTTTAATCCAGAAAGGGTTCTAATGAGAATCCCGAAGAAAGCTAATGAGAATCCTAAATAGCTTCTGATAAGATTGTAATGATAAGTTTTAGATGAACTCCCTTGAAGGTTTCTGATAAGAATATCTGGAAGGTTCCTGATTGAATCCTGAACAGTTTCTGGTGACAATACTGGAAGGTTTCTGATGAAAATCCTGGAAATATTTCATTGAGAATCTCTTTGAGACCCCCGGAAGAATTGTGATGAAAATCCTGATCTCAGATAAGATTTCTGCAATGTTTCTGACACCTAGAAAGTTTTTTTGTATTTTGTATTTGACTTCGTCTTCAATTTTAAAAATTGTACAGACTGTTTTTATTCTAATCTCCTTATCCTAGATTTAAAATGCGTCTTCGACATACCAAAGTCATGTAATCTGCTTACTTCATTGTATGCTCTTAAACAAGAACTGTAGCTACTGTGTTGTCCATAGTTAGTTCCATGGAATGGTACACTAATCGCGGGATAGCTGCGCAGGTTTCGTGATGGAACTTGAAAGTTTGTTTGTTCCAAAAGCTCTGGACAATCGGTGTTTCCCTCAAGAACGTCAAAAACGAACAATCGTTGGCTGTTTTTCCGTCGATCTGACAAAGTCTCCAGCCCAATAACCCTGCAACACGCTTGATAGTCCGGTAAATTTACAGGGTCATTCCACGGAAGTTGGCGCAAGGCGAATCGAATGAATTTCCGCTGAACTCGCTCTATGCGGATGATGTGCGTTGCTTGATAAGGAGCCCATATTGGTACTGCATACTCGAGAATGCTTCGAACCAATGAACAGAAGAGCGTTTTCAATGTGTAAACATCAGTGAAATTTGATGTGTGTCTCCGAATGAATCCAAGAACCGAAAATGCTTTGGCTGTCATATTTGAAATATGTTCATGAAAACGTAGTTTCGAGTCAAATGTAACACCTAAGTCACGGATGGTGTCGGACCGTTCAAGCGAGTGGTTACCGATGGTGTACTGGTAATTCATTACATTTCGACGACGCGTGAACGAAATCACTCGGCATTTCGATATGTTGATCTGCATCCCGTTCTGATTGCACCACAGTAGAAGGTCATCAATGTCATTTTGCAGGGCAAGACAGTCTATTGTTGATTCGATCACTCTGTAGAACTTAAGATCATCTGCAAACAATTGCTTCGGATGAGATTCGTGGAAAGATTCAATGTGAATCCTGGAAGGATTATGATGAATATCGCGGAAGAAATCTAATGGCAATAGAGATTATGATGCGAGACCTTGAACCTGCCTGATGAGTATACTGGAAGGATTCTGATGAGAATTCTAAAGCGATTCTGATAAACTTCCTCGAACGATTCTGATGAAAATTAGATGCTGATCCTGAAAGAATTCTAATAATGAGAATGCTGAAAAAATGTGACGTCATCATAATCATCCTATCCATTTGAAGAAGCAAATCTTGAGTACCACTCCATATATCATATCGACACGAAAACTTTATCACTATAATTCCTTAATGTAGTGCGCAACCCATTAAATTTTCAGCTTCATCGGTTCATCAAACTCGAGATTTGCTTCTGCTTCTGAACAAAACCCAAAATTGTCCCTATACGTCCAGAATGTTCGAGCTAGTTGATCCAAAATTTAGCCACCAGGCGGCGCTAATGAGCATAAAACTTTTGTGTTGCAAATGTATCAGGAGCTTGGTCACTTAGAAAGATGGCGTCTTCGGCAAAGTTGTTTAGTAGCTCAAGGGCTATCATTATTTTAGACAAAAAATACGAGATTTTGCAACCAGGCGACGCTAGAAAACTTTTGTTTTGCGGATATTTCAGGATCCTGACCATTTAGAAAAAAAAATGCATCTTCAGAACAGTTGGTCAGTA